>NC_092814.1:96891840-97066840 GCF_023375885.2 Dermacentor andersoni | reverse complement strand
ATTAAAGGGCAACCACGATGATTTTTCAATGCCCACTGGCCTCAATAAAATTATGAATATACGTTCTCTTTTGCCTTCTGATTATCTGTGCCAAACGACATGAGTCAAGTCATTTAGTTTTCGTGAAAATGAATTTTAAAGATTGGTTCCGTGTTCCTGATTCACACTCACGAATTTATGACTTTTTACTGGCCACCATGTGTTTGTGACGTCAGAGTCAACACCGCTACTTCGCCCAGAAACGACGAAGCTGGCTCCATTTTCTACGAGACGGCGGCCGACAATAATCGTTTTGACAGACGTGATGACCGTCGCTTCTCTTCGTCTTGCCGCAACACAATGCGTTGAGCTTGGGGCTCGTCAGCTGCCTCGCGCGGCGGCGGCGGGTCAAAAGCAAATAGCGATCCTTCAGCACTGGTATAGTCACTGAAATCGTCGCTGAAATCGCCGCTGTCTTGTTCGAAAGAGCTGGAACAGCTCGCCGTGTCGTCAGAAGACATCATCAGCTTCGCTTTTTTTGGCGTTAGCACCACGTGTACTACGTTCTTACATTATGGCAGTCTAGGATCTGACGTCATCAACTCATCGCAGACGTCACACGAAGCAGCTACCCGTTTCGTTACTTCGTTTATTGGTTGTTTAAAATTATTGATGAGTTTCTAATCAAATTGAACCACCCTACCGGTGACAGAACTGTCAATGCCATTTGAAAATTGCAATATCCTAATATGGTTAAAAGGAAGTAAAAACGCCGGAGTTGCCCTAAATGCCGGCATTTCTGAAAAGCAGTAGAAACGCTTACGTTGCTCGCAATGCGCAAGCAGTGTTCCTACACGGATCAAGAATGTCCCGCTATTTCTATCTATAGTCGTGGTACACACGCAACGCAGCCTTCCGAGATTGTCTGCCTGATGATCGATTTAGCGAGACCAGTACGTTAAACTGATGCTATTTATTTATCCACCAAGAGCTGGGTGAATAAATAAGTTTATCGGCAATCTCGAGCACCTTACTCGAAATAAACGTTGTGAGGCTGGCACTTGCCACTTTTTTTAACCGTAATGCGAAACAACAGAAGTTGCAATGTGCTTACTGAAATAATGACTGCCAAGTCGTAGAAAAAGCACTGAAATCCATGTACTACGCACCATTCTATTGATGGTTGATCGATTGGCGCCGACAAATGGAAACTATCAAACTATAAACGCTGCGCTGCGATCTCGCGGCGAAGGGTTCGGTGGCATTCTTGCGTGGCACAGATGTTGCTCTCTTTTGGACCCATATTCGCCAAAGTTCTCTCATGTATCCGTACTCCACAGTTGGTCATCGCAGTGGCGATCATCTCGTTGTCACCCCGCGGTGGCTATCATGAATGGCGGCCTCCCGGATGCCGTACAATGAGGAAGCGGTGTTATTACGGAATGCAAGTTTTGTAAATATGAAACCTAACGAACGAGTACGTTCGTTTCACACGTTGATAATGTCATGCGGCTGAGTGAACCATAATGCTCACGATTCCCCCGAATAGTCGTCGTTTAAATTCAGACACTAAATGAGACTGCCTGCTCTTTTGCACGACGAACAACCTGCTGATATTGAGAGGCAGCGATTCTTTTGCGACTTCGCGCGCCGCCATTTCGTGAGATAGCAGAAGCGGAAACAAGATCTTTTTAATGCAGAAAGAAAAAAAAAGAAAATGCACTACGCGTAATAATGTTACCGGGTGCCTAAGTTTAGTGGCTTCAAGACGGGCATCAGAACTTGCATCATTAGTCGCATAAATGCTGAGTTACTCGAATGTATACTGCTAAGACACCTTACTCCGCAGCCTAGCGTGCTGACTGGCGATGTAGGCAACGGTTTGTAGTTGACGTCACACCTTCTGCCCATGCTTGGCGCCAGGAGCCAACAGGGTGTTGCACTGAAGCAGATTATTTCACCGCTTTGGCATCAAGATAGCGCTCAACGTGGGTGTTGCTCGCGGTACTTCATCGACGTCAAGTGCGCGGAAGGCTTACAAGGGTCCCTATACGGGTGTATGTGTTGCGAGTTAAAAGCAGACCCCGGCCCACGAGCCACTCGTCATATCAGCGCCTACGGCCATCCTGGACTGTCGTCGCCGAGAGAAGCGAAAGGAAACATCTCGCAAGCAGAAACACAAAACGAAGCGTTCGCCGGCGAGTCAAATCTCAAGAACCGTCAGTCGGGGGAAGACGACAAACGACTTCCGCCGCAGACTCGTCTCGCAGCGCATTCCGCCTGATATATACCATGTCACGCTGGATGCGGAGTGCGCTGCATTAGCTTAGCGACGGATCGCCGAGTGCGCGCTTCTCTCTCAACAGATTCATTGAGACGGAATGAATGAGCTTGCGAGAAATTATGTATTAGACAGATGGCTTCCCTGATAAGCCCGCCGGCAATCTCCATCGAACTCGACGTGCAGTTAATGCATTCGAAAGGGCAAGAGAACAAAGAATAATAATTGAAAAAAAGCATCAAGCATGCTCTCAAGAACGCAAGGCGAAATGAAGCGCAGTGGCCGTCATCTTTGTTGGATAGTTGGCTTTATTATTTGTGTCGTGGAGGCAACGTGTACCCTGAAAAGAAAGAGAGAAAAAGAAAGAAAGAAATACACATAGGAGAACGTCATCAAGCTTGATATCCGGATGACAACGGCAGCGATGCCAAAACACAACTGTGGCGCGGCCAAGCGTCTATAAGTGTTCGAATGAGTTGACAAATCGTTCAGCGAAAATGTCGGAGTGATACTTCTCAGCGCGGCATTACGGAGAGACCAGAGTGAGAGTACATTTCGAAACTTTTTATACGCAATCGTTCGGTTGATACTGCCGTTGCAAGTAATTTATATTTGCACATCTATGCAACAAAAGTGCTCACTGCGCGCGAAACACCTGCAAGAAAACAGCCTCGTAAAACCAGTCCGGGAGGAAGAGCTATCAGAGAACATGTCAAGAACGATCGTGTCATTTGTTTCAGGAATGGTTTGGCGCTGACTTAAAGTAATTGCACGTTCCTTCCTGCAGCCCTGTATTCATCTTTCCGGCACTTATACAGCTGGATCAATTTAAGCGGCTCCTTTGCCGACATTGGACGTCAATATATTTGACTGTAGTCAAACAGTGCTCTGCGAAAATGATCAGCATTACTAGATATACCAAGCCACTTGAAAGCCTAATTGCGTTTGCTATGTAGTCCCCACAACCAGGCACCGAGAAAAATGCGTGGCCTATAATCGTGATCCGAGTGCTGTAATCTGATTTACTTCCTTTGGATCATTTACACCGTTATACTCGTGTCGCTTACTCGGCGTACACCGGCTGACTTCGGACGACCATACTATATGCACAATATCCACGCATGGATGACTGGCGTGCCTAACCCTACAGCATCCCTCCGTATCTCACGAGGCTATCCTCGATGCTCTTGAGATGGTTGGCCTAGGTGATCGAGTTTTCCAATTGATTTCTCATTACCTTTTTTATGAGAACGTTCTTTGTGTGTACCGGTGATGGTAAAACCGCACGACACTACACGTACCGAGGTGTTCCTCAAGGCGGTGTACTAAGCCCTACACTATTCAACCTCACACTCATTGGTCTCGTTGATCATCTGCCAGCAGCGATTAAGATATCAATGTACGCAGACGACATATGTATATGGACTTCAGGTGTGACACGTCCTCAGATACGTGCAAGACTTCAAAAAGCTGCTACTCTAACAGCTATATACCTCCGCAACCAAGGTCTTGAAATCTCATCAGACAAATGTGCACTGATGGCATTCACTCGCAAACCAATGACACCCTACGCCATCTCAATAAATTGCTAGATAATTTCTTATGAGAAGACTCACACATTTCTTGGCATAATCATTGATAGAGATCGCTCATGGAGCCGGTACGTGACCTACTTGAAACGGCGTCTGACAGCAATCTCCCAGCTTTTAAAGCTTCTGGGCGGAAAGACTTGGGAATATCAGTGCATGCAGTGTTGGAATTGTACAGGGCTCTTTTACTGGGCTTCTTGAGATATAGTTTGCCCGTACTGAGCAACACTTGCGAGACAAATATTCGTGCTCTACAGGCTATTCAAGCTCGGGCTCTCAGGGATTGTCTTGGTTTGCCAAAATGCACATGGACAGTAGCGACTATTGCGATCGCCCGGAACCAATCCATACAAAAACACATTGCGATGGAAGTGTTGAGAGTGCACATTAGGCACGTTGCAAGTGCCCGTTCCCACCATCTGGCAACACTACCGTCAGAAAGGCCGCAGGCATAATTTTGTACCACGATTTCGGAGTATTACACCTGCCTTCCATCAGGCTTCACCCCCGCAACTAAGCCATCGATTCCTCCGTGGTGTTTGACTCGACCCGCAGTGCACCTCACCGTACCAGGAATCAGGAACAAATCTGAGCTGCCATCACCTGCTCATAAACACCTAACTCTGCTCCTTATGCACGAGAGGTACGCCGAACACGTACATATTTATACTGATGGATCGGCAACTCTCCAGTGTTCCTATGGAGCCATTGTCTTCCCAGCGAAAGCCACCACCATCAGTTTCAAGACGTCACCCAACGACACCGATGGCTGCGGAACTTGCAGCTCTTCCCGCCATGCACTTCGTCTCGTCAGCCAAGAACAACATCGAAGGTGGTCAATATTCAGTGACTCGAAGGCAGCACTGCAGTCTTTGCTATCAGCCCTGCGGCAAACTAGCAACTCCACAATCTTGACTCCTCTCTACGCCTTTGCATTCCAGCTGGACTCTGCCGTCGCGAAGCTACCCTGCTTTGTCGAATAGGGCTAGGGGTGGCGTTCACCAAGTCTTTTGCTTTCCGAAACGGATGGGCAGACGACGCCGCGTGTGATGACTGTGGTAACGAGGAGACTCTCCAACAGCTGTGACTGTCCTCGCTATAATTTACAGAGACGATCACTCGCAATCGCGATAGCGCGCTTTGACCGAATACCTCTAATAGAGGAACTTATTTTAAAATGCCGCCATCACAAGTCATCGCAGCAGAGGGCGACGAGGGCACTGTTGCAGTTTTTAAAGGCAACAGAATTGGACAAGTGGCTGTAGCCTGAACAGATGTTTATAGTGCTGCAAGTGCTAATGTGCTGTGCGATGGCAGTATGCGGCGACAGTGACCGACTGTGATTGTATGTCTACGCTCCTTTCTTTCTTTATCTCTACTTTGTTATCACTTTACCTCCCCCTCCCCTCTCTCCCCAGCGTAGGGTAGCAAACCGGATCTTCCCCGCTGGTTAACCTCCCTGCCTTTCCTCTCTCTCTCTCTCTCTCTCTCTCTCTCTACAGCATCACTCAACCTACATTAGCGATGGCTGCAAGACTGTCACACATTGGTCTCCTCGCTTCTGCAGCGTCGTCCCTCTTATGAAGTTAGGAATAAAATATACCGGCAACGTCAGACGTAGTCTAACAGTGACGAACATACCTTCGCTACAACTAAAGGTTGTTTATACATGTACAGACCACATTAATTCGACATCTGTTAATTCGAGTTTTTCTTGAATTCGAGAGTCCGAGAAGTAGCAAAAGTATCATATACCCTTGAAGAAACACTTTCATCAATTCAAACTGAGAACAGCTAGAACAAATCTGGCGCGTCGAAGTGTTGATGTCGAATCAGCGCAAGTTGACTCTCTATTGAGGAACATACTTTTTCTTATGAACAAGGTGTCACAATAAAAGAAAAATGAAAAGGAGCAATCAAAATACATTCTTCTTCTTCTTCTTTTTTCTCATTTTTTTTATTTAAGTAATTGGTAAGTGTCATACTGGTCGCCGCCATGTATACCTTAAGCAGAACGTGGCAGGTACTCTCAAGCAAAGCGCCATGAACAAATGTGCTTTCTGTTCGGTGTTGGCACGTCGGGATTAAGAGCGTTTAGGCAGCACACTACGCATAGTGCTGCCACAGGATTCTCGAGGTTATCAAGACTACAGAGCCGACCTTAGCTGTGTAACTTACGACCTTTCAAGTTCGAAATACTGCACTCACTTATACGTTACCCCTCCAGGGTATAAATAACGCATTTTTCTCTGCGACACTATGTGGGACTCAAGAGTGTGTCCTCTCTCGACTGTGCACGTCGGCCAAGTCGGTGCGCGAATTACCCGAGAACGCTGCACAGGCTTAAGGGGAAAACATGTGGCAGGTCAAGGCGTCCTAAGAGCGTGCGAGACCAAACAAAACGATCAGGAAGCGTCGTGCGCGGCATTCGGGGCACACTGCCTGGCGTCGCATTCGGCAAGTCGGGCCGCAGAACTCGCGCCGGGTAGCCCCCTGTTCCTCCAGAGGGGGAGACGTGAGGCATGCGACCGCTGCGACGGCGGCGTGTGAGGCGCGGGTGCGTGACCAGCATCGCCAAGGAGACAAACGCAGGCCAAATCCAGGTGGATCCAACGGTGATGCCCGCAAATCCGTCTCCGCTCAATCGATTGTGTTGTCCTGCGGCGTCCGTTTTGCAGGGCGGGTTGTTAGTGCGACAGGGAAATTATGTCCTTTGATCAATCGGCCGGCCGTGATTGATTCACGCTCCGTTGCGCGTAAGGTTAATCACGTTTCACGCCGGGCACTGCATGGCAAACGGCGGCCGACAGCGTCCGCGCGGGAACCCTTCGCCCAGCGGCGCCTCTCGCCGGCACGCTGCCTCCTAATGACCTGCACAGGGCGCTACAGTGGAAATAATAAGTTTTTATTTGTTTATGTTTTAGACTTATTCCGCTCTCCCGAATTTGTCTCGCAGCATGTGAGCTCTGTCAGTGTGCGTGTCAGGCGTTCCCCCACTTCTTAGCTTGTCCGTTTCGCGCAGGCGGACCGGGAGCTTTGCTTGGGGGCTTTCAGAGAATGGATTGCGCGTTTTTATGCATACGGCTCCCACCCGTAATTATTCCAACGTACACGTGAGACGGCAGATGTGTCCTACATTGAGAAGGAATGGCCAGCTGCAGAGAGTGCGAACGCGCCGCGATGCAGGCACGTTCGACACCAATAAATATTTCTGCGGAATACGCGCGCATGTAGCCTCCAGAGTTAACAGGGAAAATCCTCCGCTGCTCATGTTGTCTTTGCAGTGGATCTCTTATCGCGTTGCGACTGTTGTTCCCGCCTCTCCTGCCTGTGCGCGCGCCTCAGTATTAGCAAAAGCTGGCGCGATTTGCTTTTATCACAGCAGAGTGTGGTCACAGCCCATTAGCCACATGGGCTTCTTTCACCTTTTTCATTACTTTCCCTCTCCTTTTCCCTTCCCCCAATGTAGGGTAGCTAAACGGGCTCAGTCCTGTTTAACCTCCCTGCCTTTCATTTATCATTTTCTCTCTCATCCCCCCCCCTTCTTTTCCAGCTGTATGGGAATATACCAACTGATCCGGATGAGCTCGGAAAGTGCCGAATCGACGTCCTTCAGTTTTGGCGATGAAAAGAACACCGATGTCAATAGGTCTCGTGCAGTGGCGGTAACCTGACGCACGCTGGTTTGCATGCGCAAGTCTTCCCACCCGATGGGATCACCAGGAGCCACGGCTGCTCTTGCGAAGCAACTTTAAAAGAACCTTTTAGTTAAATAAATTATTCGGTTTTTCGTGCCAATACCATGACATTATTACTAGGCATGCATGCCATATTGGGGAACTCCGGATTGCATTTGACCACCTGCGGTTCTTTAACGTGCACCTAAATATAATTACACGAGCGTTTTTGCATTTCATCCCGCTCGAAATGCGGCCGCCGTGGCCGGGACCGAGTGGACGACCTCGATCTGAGCAGCTCAACGCCATAGCCACTATAATATACCCTAGAATAGCAGCTTGGGCTTGTTGGTTTTCCATCCTGCTAGTAACAGCGCAAAATGTAGACAAGGGACGAGACAAGAAGACACCTTGTCCCTTGTCTACATTTTGCGCTGTTACTAGCAGTATAATATACCGCGACGGGTGAGAACGCTTTAGTGTAGAGCTGCCGCTCCATTGAGTTATCGCCCAAGCTGTGTTCGCTACGCGTGTACTAAATACACCACGCCGCGCATGCGTATGCGGGTCCTGGCGGAGTGAGGCAACCCGATGTCAATAGAGAGTGTGAGAAAGGCCGGGAGGTTAATCCAGTGGTAGTTCTTGTTGGCTACCCTGTACAGGAGTAGGGGGTAAGGATATAAAGAGAGAGAGAGGAAGAGAGCAGCGCACAAAGTAACCGCGTATGCTATACAGTGGTACCAGGCAGCGCTCTTAGTCTCTCACCGAGGCCCGTAGACTTCAGGAACTTAAAGGCTTCTGGGCAGAGTTCCTTTGTGAGCACTGGCCTATAACTTTTTGTCCTGCTAGTGGACGATTCTTTAGTCTATCCAGCATTATGAGCAAGTGTGCTAAATATGTTGTCACGGTGCAGTGGACCGAAACATCACGTCATTTATAACGTCCTCGGAATCGTTAGTGTTAGATGTCTGTCGTAAATTCCGAGGCGAACATTTGGCACTGCTCGGGCACTATATGGCTGCCACAGTCAGATTGTAGTGACCGAAGAGCAAAGCTGAGAGGCTTGTGGTTCGTGAGGAAATAGAAATGCACGCCTTCTAGGAAATACCGAAAATGAACGGCGAGGTAACACTGCCGACCGTTGGGGGCCGAAAGTGCTGTAACAGCGTTCGGTAACAGTTAGCTTCCCGGTACGGAGACATCGATGGACTTGCAACCATTGGGACTGTACTGCTGCAGCACAACTTCCAGCTTGGATTAGAACACATACATATCAAATCTTAAACCTCCCTAGGTAGACCAATAGTGTAGCGCGTCTAATGCGTCTTTGATTTCGTCGAAAGCGGATACAGGGACGCCTGGTTCCAGCTTAGCTCAACGAAATTATAAGATAAGGTTAACACATTAAGGTTAAGAGTGTATTATGGAACACCTGCAACATGTGACGAGGCCAAGAAATTCGTGTAGTTGACGTCGCATACAGGGCTGAAGAAAATATGACGGCTTAGGTCGTGGTTGGTAGATGGCGGATGGCGAAGGCGTCGATGGAGTGCCCCAACGAGGTAACGCGTACGTTACCGAAAGGCAGGGAGGTTAACCAGAATGAGTCCAGTTTGCTACCCTACACGTGGGGAGGGAAAAAGAAGGCTATACGAGTATAGGCATTCGAGAAGGAGGAGGGACGGCTATGATCATTTTGTGACGTGCGGCTACAGACGACAATTTTGTCATGGCATGCTCAGCAAGAGTTGTTCATGAAACTTTATTATGAAATGCTAAGAAAGTCTGTGCAGTGTTACAAAGACGAGATGGCGTTCACACGAATTTCAATAAGCCGAAGGCGTGACGACTGCAGTTTTCTTAATATCTTCGAGTGTGACATGAACCTGCTTATAAGCACAGACGAAATCAGTATATGAGGATATTGTCATCCGTGCAATCTTGTCACGCAGTCGTAAACGAGCGTAATAGCGCTTGAGCATGATACCGTGGTTTGAGAGTATGATGTGCCGGCAATCTGCAGGCGTTCATTTCGGCACTATGCGAAAAGGTGAAGACCGGAGTCTGCACGATTTTCTAACAATAACGAGATCTAAAAAGGGGTATTAAACTACACTTCGTGCTATGCAAGTCTTCTCAGGTGTGAGACAACGTGGGCGGGTATACGAGCACGCCAGCCTTTAGCCTTTCCGTATTGAAGAAAACATCTACTGTGTTCTCATCGCACGTTGGCCAGGCCGCTTAGTGAATTGACGGGTCGGATGGAGGCAGAGGAATTAGGTTCATAGAACATATGTTGGAGCGAGTGCTATGGACCAGGAGGTGTGTGGTGGCATCGTGAAGACATCGCCGGTGAACAACGGCGTGCAAATTAAAATGGCGGAGAACATTTTCGGCAAGGCTAGAGTGGTGTTGTCGGCATGCCTCGGTCTAAACTCAAGGATCGCTCACCATGTGTGGTATTTCCTGCTTTTGTTGGATGATCGGAGCGGAGAGGTCTAAGGACATCGATATGACGCTGACAGTTTCACCCTTGTCGACCAAAGTTCGCAATCCAATGACGCGGTCGGGCACGACGAACATGTGCTGAGGCAAATGAGGCAGTGGCCGTCCTAATTTCTAGGTATAGCCATTTGCTACCCAAGAACACGGGCGTGAAACGCAGTCGGTTGCGGTCATAGGAGCGAGCATGAGTAGGCTAGCAGTCTAACTAGCATAAGCAGATGGTTAAAAGGAAGAATTATAAAAAAAAGCGATAAGAGAGCGAAATATTTAAAAAATGTCAGCAGACCTCAGCGATTTTTCTCGTCCTGAACTTAATAAGTGGAACGATAACAGGCACTCACAGCTGACGCCGAAGTCTTCCGAAGCGCAAGTTCTTTACGATTCTCACAAGGTCATCCTTGTCCGCGATAGTATTGCCTTTCGTGGCTCCCAAAATAGTAGGTGCATAGACAGCACTTCTCTAAGAGCCTCTGTTGGACGCAAACCATTAAACAAATTACCAAGCGATAATTTGCTGCGACAGTGAAATTGTTAACGCATTCATGTATCGCTGTATTTTGTACTTAGATTTTTTCACTTTGTATGCACCCTGCTAAGGTCCTGGAAACAGGGCCGCAGTATCAATAAATAAATAAATAAAATAAATAAATAAATCTCCGAAGCGTAAAGTTTATGTGACTGTGACCCAGAACGGAGGCACGAAAAGAACGTAAGAAGGGTGCCTTGACGCAACCACCACACCGACTTGGTAGAAATTCTCAAATACTTCGCCACGAAGAGGAGTATCCCCGGGAGAATAGCAAATAACAAGTGCTTATGGATCGGACATGTCGCGGGCGCCTGTGCAAGATCTATGGTGCCTTCCCGGTGCGCAGGATCACACAGTGCAGACGTCCGCGCGCAACAAATATCAGGTGTAGCAACTGGGATGGATTTCATGAACCCACATCTAAAGAATGTCCTCGCATCAAAAAGAATTTGCTTACCTGAAGCAAATGGGTAGGGACAGCTCATATCATAGTGAAGCTTCTGAAAAGATCCAGCATCGACGTAATCATCGACGGAAGCGTACAACGCAAGTGCAGTTCACGCACAGATTGTGCCAACGAGATCAGCTTCAAGTACAAGCAGGCCAGATATCCCAAAAAAGCCTCAAACGGAGAAGCTGTTCTTTGTATAGGAGACTGGCCAGCGCTCCCGAGCACCTAGCTTTCCAAGGAGCCTACAGGCTTGATGCCTCCATTGAAGCAATCTGCAGTTGATGATGGGCCAACAGTTGACCGCCAACTCTTTCCGATACTGCGGTCCGTAATCGATGTCATTAGAGTAATGTTGACCAGCATCGAAACTTCTTCTCGAAGGAGTCTACAAGCGCTGGACTCGCGGAGCCCAGTCTTATAGCAACCCTCAAGTGAACCATGACTGACAATCACCAGTCGTTTGGTAAGGAAGTCACATATACATCGATTATTCAGTGCAACGCCAGAGGTCTAAGATGTCGCATTGCCGATTTTCGCCGGTTTGTACATGTTAACCGATTTCCAATCATCGTTATCTGCGAACCAAAATTATCACACCCAATCAGACTATCCGGTTACGAGTCAATTACGTCCTCAAGCAACGACGAAAGTAGCGAGGTTGTCATCTTTATTCGCCGTGTACTTACGTTGTCTAGCCTGCGCAACCTCATGACGACAATGAGTATGTCTGCCTAACCGTTCAAAATAGAAAGCTCACATTTACACTCGTAGGTGCGTACCTATCTTCGTCACGCCAGTTTGACATCAAAAGACTAGAAGACATAATAAAAGCATATCCTTGTCGTTGGATTATCACCGGGGACTTTAACGCCAATCAAACGACTTGGGCAAGCTTAAATGTCAACGCAGCGGGACAAAGACTCGCTTCATTTTCCTCCATTCATGACCCCTTGCTGCTGCATGACGCTAGTCCTATTTTTTATTATTGATATGATATAAGGAGATGCTGATGCACAATTTAAGGCGCCGGCTACTCCTTAGCTCTTGAAGGGGTCTAACCTACAACATACAGGGTTCAAGATTACATATCAAATAAGCTTTTCATAGAGCACCAGAACTTTTCAAGTAACGTTTTCACAGTAACACTATGACGTAAGAAATACAGCGTACATACAATATACAAGTTAAATGAGTCCACACTTCTGTAGAACACAATCTCAAAAATACATATGATACTGTCGCCTAATAATGCAGTGTCTAGTCAGCGAATTGTACATACATCGTGTAAATGCATTATAATATATACATTTTAATGGGGCACAACATCCAGCAGCTGCCTGGACTTGATCTTTTTATCCCGCCGCTTTTCCACGCGCGTTAAATGCTTTTTGGACATTGAGACTCACGGGAATGGTCACATCCCCACTTACCTTAACATCAACGGAATATCTAACACTCATCTGCCTAACACACTATAAAGAATAGATTGGAGGGCGTTTCAAAACTTACTGGAGGACGCTTGTTGAAGAAATCTCTCCTCTGGACTGCAAAAAGCTATTAACGAAATGGCGCAGACCACTATGCGCACGTTCATGTGCTCACCAAAGTACTCGCAATTCGACCTGGAGTTGGAGCGACTTCGTGCGATTCGTCGTCGCGCCTAACGAAGATACCGAGGCACGAAGTACATTCACGATCTAAGGACAGCCTGGTGCACTCGGAAGATACAACGTCGCATAGATAAACTGGAATCTGAGCGATGGACAAAATATTGTGAGTCCCTTGACCCTCGTAAACTACTATCTCAAGTATGGAGAACTGTGAGAGGCCTACGTTCTGTTCCGGAGCAACGCTTCCCATTCAAAGCCCTAGCGCTCTTCCAACGCCGACAAGACCTCGACGTAGAGGAAGATTTCTGTGCTATAACTGCAGGTCAGTCAACGGGAACAAGGTCACTTACATTTAACTACTTTCCGGACGCACGGGATTCAGTCATGGCCTCTGCCGTTCACCGACGCGGTACTTATGTAATCAGTCGTCATGACCTGGCCTGGATGGTATATCTTACCTTATATTATGCCACCTCTGTGAACAGGCGAGAAGTGCACTGCTGCACATCTTCAGTGAGTTCTGGCCGGATGGAAACGTTCCTCACGAATGGAAGACCAGTCTCCCGGTACCGCTCCTCAAACTTGGAAAGTCTCCTGTAGAGATTACTTCCTACCGCCTAATCACACTGGCTAGTTGCATTGGGAAGGTAAAGGAACGAACGATCTTCACCAGACTTGAATGTTACCCGGAACGCTACGAACTTTACCCAGAAGCCATGGCTGGCTTTCGACGTCACGGATGCTTCATTGACAACGTCAGCGATTTGGTTACACACGCTCAACACCAAAAGGCATGCAACGATCTGTCGCCATGTTCATCGATATGAACATGGCGATTTTGATGTTGATAAGGCTATATTTGAGGCTCTGTACATGGTTGGCCTCGGCGGTCGACCGTTTCGTTGGACGCGCATTTATTTCATATGCGGTCTCTCTTTGTGAAGACCAAACACGGTCCAATTTCTCAACACTGCACAAACCGGGGAGTTCGACAGGATGGTGTCTTAAGCCCCACACTCTTCCGCCTTGTGCTCATTGGTCTCGTAGCATGCCTACCAAATACGGTGAAGTTGTCAATCTATGCCGATAAAATCCAGCTACCTCAGGACATCTGGCGTGACGCGTCCTCAAGTGCGTTCAAGGCTCCAAAATCTGTGACGTTAATAACGACGTACCTTAGCGAGCAAGGCCTCAAGGTTTCTCCCGAAAAATGTGCATTGGTTGTGTTTAGCCGGAAACCAATGACTTCATACGTTATATCCATCGATGGACAAAACATCTCTTATGTCAGAATGCACCCGTTCTTAGGGCTAATCATCGACCGCGACCTCTGTTGGAGTCCCCATGCGGCCTACATGAAAAAGTGCCTGACAGCCATCTCACCTCTTCAAGATTCTTGAAGGAAAAACCTGGGATACTGCAGTAGACGTGATGATGCAACTGTACAGGACGCTGCTCCTCGTGTATGTGAGGTACAGCTTGTCAGCGATGACCAATGCCTGCAGAACTAACATCCGTAGACTCGAAAGTGCTCAGGCCCAGGTGCTTAGGGTTTGTCTAGGGCTGCCATGATGTACATCAACATCAGAAACTATTGCAATTGCCCATGACTACCCAGCCAAGATTCCCATTACTATGGAAGCGCTCAGGGCACACGTCAGGTACCTTGCGCGCACTCGTTCTTCACTAGGTCGCAGCACTGCCAAAAGACCAACCACGCGCTTCTTTTTGTCAGACGATACTGGCTTATCGTGTACGCCTTCCATCGGATTACACCCAGCTGCAGCGAGAGTTTTGTTTCCCCCTTGGTACTTGGCTCAGCCACAAGTTCATCTTACAGTACCAGGAATTCGAACGAAGGCACAACTCTCATCACCAGCTCTCAAACAATTTTCGCTGCTCTTGCTGTACGAAAAATACAACAATCATACCCATCTGTATATTTATGGTTCATCCACCGTGGACGGTTCTGCAGAATGAGGGATTTTTCCTGCGGAAGTCACCACCTTGAAGTTCAAGACATCGCACCAGACGACATCGACAGCCGCGGAGCTTGCTGCTCTTCGCAGTGTACTTCGCATAATTCGAGAGGAACCACCTTAAAAATGGAATATCTTGAGTGACTTCAAGGCAGCTCTACATTGCTTGCTTTCCACCTTACGCCGTAGAAGCTACAAACTAGTTCTAGAAATCCGAGAGCTCCTTCATCGCCTCGTCGAGCAAGGACAAAACGTTACGTTTCAGTGGCTCCCTAGCCACTGTGGCGTAATGGGCAACGAGCATGCCGATGAAGCTGCTCGATCTGCTGATGAAGACGGTGTGCAGGAACTAATCCCACTGTCAAGAACAGATACACCAGCGAAACTTTAAGTGCTTGCATATGATGCCTTACAATCATAGCTGAACACACCTAGTTTCCAGCACACACGTTTAAATCGACTGGACCCCTGTCTGCAACTTCATCCTCCACTTGGACTATCCCGACCCGAGACAACGGTACTTTACCGACTGTGGCTTGGCGTTGGTTTTACAAAATCATTTGCTTTCCGAATCAAATGGGAAGATAGTGCTGCGTGTGACTACTGCGCAGCGAGAAAACTATCGAACACGTTCTTTGCCGTTGTCCATGATACAACGCATACAGGCAGTCACTCGCCACCCCGCTGGCGCGTCTTGACGACCGGCCGCTTTCGGAGCAGACAGTATTGGAACGCCGGCCTATACAATCGTCACACCGAAAGTTGGTCAAGGAAATCTTGAAACTTTTGCGTACGAGTGACCTATTATAGAGAATATAGTTCTCACAGACGTTCACAACCTCTTCTATCTTTTTTTCGTCCCTTTGTGTTTCGTTTCTGTTATTCTTTCCGCCTTTCATTTCGGCTTACCCTTCCCCCAGTGCTGGGTAGCAAACTAGAGTCGTTTCGGTTTAATCTCCGTGCCTTTCCCACCCCATTTATCTCTATCTCTCTGAACGCTTGAACGCTTGTTAACTGCTAAGTAACTGTCGTCACTTTGTGCCTTTACAAGCGGACAAATGGCTTCATCAAAACGAAGTGGTGGTTCGGGTTATCGGTGTCATGGTGGTACTTGAAGTTCTCCGGCGCGTCAGATGCTTGAGCCATTAACAGCCCACACCTCGGCAACACAGCATGCAGCAGAGATTCCGAAAGACACGAAACAAAAGAGTTTCGCAATATGGCGGGATCAAAGCTGACCAGCGGAAGACTGTACTTTTCAAATGGCCTACGATTTGGCTTTGTTGTACGAAATGAACGCGCACAACTCATTCCAGGATCCTCCACGGTGGGAATCCATAGCAAAAAATATGAACATTCTTTTTGATGAAGTGTTCAGTGTGCGCTGTTTGCGCGAAATGCTCGACCTCCTGTTGGCGCAGTTCGTCGCAAATGACCGTGCCAGCCTCAGAAAGTTAGTACTCAGTTTTTATTTTTCTCAATATGATCTGTGTATTGCGTCCGTCTTAAATGTAGCATCTTTTAAATGCCTAAACGTAGTCCGACGTAGCGTGAACGCGTGCACACGTTACGTTACGTTGGTGAGCACAACGGCATCTATAGTTCGACCGATGGTTCGACGCACTGGCAGACGCGGCCAACGCGCTCCGACGCGCCCGGCGTCTAACAACGCCTGCCCGCTTATGTACGTAGGCATTTCCCAGTACTAAAAGCCCTGACATGACATGCACTGCTACGTTCTGCAAAATGTTTGCGTGCTGCGTACGTATCATCATGGCTTAGTACTAAAGCTGTCTATTGTATTTGATATTTTATTGTGCTTTTCATGTAACCCGCTAGAACCATTTTGTGGAATAGAAGCAAGTTTATCAGGCAACATCAGGCTCATGGGTCAAAAAAATGTTGCCCGGGGTGATCGAAAAGTTGACCGTCCGGCGTTATGGCATCAACATTCAGTGGACCTAAAATTGATGATGCCACCCACGACCATTGGTGAGACGCAAATCCGCGACCTCTGGTGGGAGTCTAAACAACGACATTTGGTGTTAATTAAAGCAAGTTTAATTAATGCACGCGAACCCTCGACCTTTGGTGGGACGAAAATTCAACGGCACCAAAATTGATGCTGCCACCATTGATCGTCGAACCCACGACTATAGGTGGGAGTCGAACCCACGACCTTTGGTGTTAATTAAGGCGAAGTTAATTAAGGTATAGGTAATATCAAGTTAATAAAGGCACTCGAACCAACGATCTTTGGGGGGAGAAAAGAAGTAATAGGAAGTAACAACGCATTTGAATGAGAATGTCAAGTACTTTTATTAATGTCTCATGAGCGCGCAGGCTTTCGCCTTTATCCTCTTTCAGCGCGTATGCTAAAGTGACTGTCAACATTTTTTTTTTCATACAATGCAGTGGCGGTTCTGAAGTAGTAATAGAGCAATCGCATCACAGCCATGGAGTTCCCTGTTCAAGCCCAAGTAATGATGATAATTTTCTTCATTTATATTTCTTGCCGAGGTGTTCCAGTGTTATGTTGCAGAAGCAGCCGGATTCCGAGTTCATAACTGCGTCATCATGGTCGTCACCATCATCAGCCTATTTTTTATGTCCACTGCAGCACGAAGGCCTCTCCCAGCAATCTCCAATTCCATCACAACCCCTAATTCTTAGCTGTCCTCGGCTGCGCTTCCCTTCTCTAGCATCCATTCTGCAACTCTAATAGCCCACCGGTTATCTACCCTACGCACTACATGGTCTGCCCACCTGAATTTTTTTCGTCTTTGTGCCAATTCGAATGTCAGCTACCCCCGTTTCCTCTCTAATAGACCCCGCTGTCTTTTTTTTTCTTAACGTTACACCTAACATTTTTCATTCCATCGTTTGTTGCGCCGTCCCTTAAACCTTGCTAACCTCCAAGGTTCTACCCTCTGTGTAAGTACGGATAGAATGCAATACTTGTACACTATTGTTTTCAAGGATAGCGATAAGTTGCCGGTCATGATTTGCTAATGGTTGCCGTATGCACTCCAACCCGTCTTTATTGTTCTGAATAGTTGCTTCTCGTGATCATAACTGCATATAGGGCCTTAAAGTGATCAGTTCTATCGGGTTCACCCTAGAACAAACACAAAGGGGAGAGCGCTTAGAAAGGGGAAGGTGACCGCAGCGAAGTTTCGGACGCGCAGTATCCGTATGCGCGCTTATACCTCCTTTCTCCCCCCCCCCCCCCCCCCCCTTATTTTTTTTTGTGAGCCACCACCTGGGAGTGGCCACTGCAAACATATGGACTGCAAGGCTGCTAGCGAGATCTCATGCCTATAATAGGGAGGCGTTGCTATAATGAGGGCAGAGGTACTATATCTACAGTTTTAGAGAAATGGTATGCCGCTGCCGGCTGCGCATCATACCACTCTTCTTGACGTGGCGAGCATATAGCGTAATGAATATAGCCCCAAACTGGCAGTACTTGGGGCTATATATTAGTAGAGTACCAAGAATACATAAAGAAAGGAACGTCAGTCACTTAGAAGGTGTCAAGAGGAAGCACTTTTTCATGAGGATATACACTTCTAAACAAATAGGCTATGGTGCTCTTCCCTCCTAAGCTGAAGCGTTCACGTTCTGAACTTTCTGTTTTCATGCCCTCGCAACAGTGACCTTCTCAAGAATATTTATTCCATGCCTCTTCGTGAAATTAAGTATGGCTAAATATTTTTCTGTGGTGTCATGTAAGTACTGATGAGGATTTTTAATTAACTTCTTTCCGTGGTTTATTTCTTCTTCTCAACCGAACGTCTATTCCTTCCCTTCTCCCGGACACAACGCTCAATAGCCTTAAGCAATCATGCCCTGCCGGTTTGAAAACTGCAGCTTTCAGGAAACCACCCATATACTGCCTTGATGTAAGCAATTATGAGCGAATAAATAGGTGGAGTTAGTAGCTTCGAGAACTTGGCAAGTTACAGCATCGTGGCTTGTTGCTCGACGTCAAGTAACGTTCTAGAGCGCCTGGGGAATTCTTGCCTGCTAGACTACAATGCAGCCGTCGTGCTAAGCGTGCGCCTCTTTTACCCAGTGGCTGGGCTTTAACATGCAAAAGCAACACAGCTGGCATTATCGACAGACGACGTAGTGGAGGGCTCTGGAATATTTTCGACTACCTCGTGTTCGTTTACGCGCACCCCGAGCTCGGCACATGAGCGTTTTTGCATGCCATCCACACCTGAATCCTCTTTGATGTGATCTCGCCTGGAGCTCAGAACAACCGACGGTCGTCGCGTCCACCTAAGCACGAGCTGTGTGCTCGCTAGAGAAACGACACACGAGCGCTTGGCAGATTATAGCGACCAGCTTGAACGCCCTTCGAGCAGGCGAGGTGAGAGATGTGGGCGGCTCCAAAAGGCCCGTCTTTTCGGGCTCCGTGCGAGCACAAAACAGGACAGGAAGAGTCATGTGAGAGCTTGTCAAGAGGTGCCATCAATCAGGGGGAGGCAGCAGCTATTCTTCAACCGCCGAACAAGTAGATCAGGAAAATAAAGAAATGAATAAGAACTCGCGAAAAGAGCCGGCTTAAGCCTCGTGGGCGCTACGCGGTTCGACCTGGCATTTCTGCGGGGAAACCCATTCCTGGCGGACGTGTCTCCTTTTCTTCCTTTGATCGGCCGGCTAATAAATCATAATGATGGCGCAGTTTAGCTTCGGTTCCCCAAAAGCGACGGGATCCCGGAGTGGTCAAAGGGCTCATTCCAAGCCCGCTTGTACCGCCCGCCCCTGTTCGGAGGGGAGAGCGCGGCGCGAAATGCGTCTCTGTCGATCGGAGCGGTCCCTCACTGTGCGGCGAGATCCCTCTACAGCCACGTACTGCCATTCACCGTTGTCGATGGGCCAGGTCCTGCCTCTCCTGCCCCTCTTGGTGCTCGCACCATCATGCTAGTTTCTGAGCACCTCAATGCGTAGGTGCGTGAGTGCGTCTCGGCTGAGGTGCCGACGCTAACGACTTCCGAGGTATACTCGTGCGCTTGGTATAATATGTGCGCTTGTGCAGGAGGCAGGGTCTGCATGGCGCTCGCCTCTTCACGCTGCTCGGTAAGAGAGAGAGGAGAAAGAAAGGAGAGGAAAGGTAGGGAGGTCAATCAGATGAGCGTCCGGTTTGCTACCCTACACTGGGGGTAAGGAAAGGAGGAAAAGAAAGAGTGAGAGAGTGGGCGAGTGAGCTCGGCAAACTGATCTACATTATGAAAGCAAGGACGACTGTAATGATCCTCATATGCACGTATGCCAAGTCATTTCGCACCTCACTATTACTGAGAGGAAGGGGTTTCGAAATAATTTGTTCGTATATATAGTGAACGAGAAGAAGGGAATCAATGGGCCCGGTTTTTCGAAGGTCACAATCAGATAAAGCCCACCGACAATGACAACGACGAAAGCATACGGGGAGTTACTTCTTTATTTAATTGAAATAACGGAGTTATAAATAATAAGAAATGAAAGCAGACAAAAATACGACTGGCCGGTGGTGGTATACGAACCGACATCTTCGCGCGTGCGATGCTCTTACCAACTGAGCTACCGCGGCGCTGTTCTCCCGGCCACTTTCCTCGGTATTTATTTATGTGTACTGCAGTTCCCCCTGGGAGTGTCAGCAAAGTCTAGATAGATAGATAGATAGATAGATAGATAGATAGATAGATAGATAGATAGATAGATAGATAGATAGATAGATAGATAGATAGATAGATAGATAGATAGATAGATAGATAGATAGATAGATAGATAGGAATATAGGAAGGCAGGGATGTTAACCAGTCAAGAGTCTGGTTGGCTACCCTACGCTGGGGGAAGGGAGAAGGGGAAGAGAGAGAAGGGAGGAAGAAGGTGTAGAGACGTGTACGGACAGTACTTGAGTTAAAGCCGCTCGCGCAAGCCAGACGTTCTGAGAAAGCACAAAAGTGCCTTCACTGTCTTCTGAGCCGATCATCGGTGGGGACGGTGCTCTAGTACTGTCTGTTCACTCAGAGGACGATCATCGAAGTTCCTGAATGCGTTGAACAAAGATTGTCTTTGTGTTTGAAGTTGAGGACAATGGCACAATAAGCGGTCAAAGTTATCTTCGCATCCGCAAACATCACATGCAGGACTATCAGGCATTCCAATTAGTGCTGAGTAGGCATTCGTGACGGCAACTCCAAGCCATAACCGACACAGATGTGACGCTTCGCGTCGGTGCAGACCGGCCGGAGGTCTTAGTTGCAGTGACGGGTTTAGCAAAGTCGAGGGTTCGTATATATATATATATATATATATATATATATATATATATATATATATATATATATATAAAAGAAATTTGATGACGCACAAGTTTAAAGTGTTTGTGATTCGTCTTTCTTACGCACTGTGCGAATTTGCATGGTGTCACAGGGGGAGAGTGAGTGAGTGAGTGAGTGAGTGAGTGAGTGAGTGAGTGAGTGAGTGAGTGAGTGAGTGAGTGAGTGAGTGAGTGAGTGAGTGAGTGAGTGAGTGAGTGAGTGAGTGAGTGAGTGAGTGAGTGAATAATCTTTATTGCAGGTCCGGCGGGGAGAGAAGTCATGCCAAGGCGGCCATTAGTGAACCTTGTGCACCCGCGCAGGCAATATTATCGCGAAGGTAGTTTCTTGTGGCTCAGTTAGGTATACAGTTTCCTGATTGAACAAATGTTTTATTTTCCAAGGGGTATAGCTCTCTGGACTAATATGAGGAATGAGAAGGGAAAGACATTGGGTTCGAAGCGGAAGGCGCGCTGCGGGGAGCAGGTACACTGCAGCCGGTGTATAACACAAACAATTTCCCGGCAAAACAAGGAGAGACTGAAGGGCTACGCAGTGGTGCTCTAGGTTGTTCACCGGTTGGATCCACACCTCGTAGCTCGGTACCTTTTGCTCGGGCCGCTTCTCCCCGCTGCTTCGTGTGCCGGACAGTTACACATCAGGTGGGTCGTATGGGTTGCTTGCAGTCGAGGCATGCAGGTAGGGCCGCAGCTGGGGGCGCCATGTGTGTCATCGTCAATTGCCGCCCACTTTCATGATTTGCCTCGGCCCTACGTCTCGCGCAAGGACACCGCTTTTATATTGTTGGTTTGGTGTAAGAGCAAACGCAGGCTCCATCAGGGGACAAAGAAAAGCACTTGTCCGGCACGGAGTTCTGGTACAATAAATGACATTCGGGAATTAAGGATCCCTTTTAATGAGCTAGTGAGTCATGTATATTTCAGTAAAACAGGGCCATCAGAACTTACGCTCTCTCACCCCAGTGTTTGTCCCGAGTTCCTATCCCCCTTGCCCACTTCTCGTTAACGTAATGCTGTCTCTTTTTGTAACATAGCAGCGGCAGCGTTGCTGCCGTCATGTAAGAAGGGAGACGTTGACGATCCAGTGGTTAGCCGAGAACAACGCACAAGAGTTTAATGCACGTATATAAAAAGCAAAAGGGGAAAGTGAAAAGGAGGAGTGAACATAGAAAAAGAATGTGGCGCCTGCGCATTGACAGCGCGCACATGATGCGACGGTTTGATACCACATTTTACAACACTTTTTTTATTATTTTCGACCGCGGGATAGTTCAGGCGCTACCTAGTCAGCGCCTGAACTACCCCGCGGTCGAAAATTACGCTGCCTGCGGCCAGAGCCGTTTATTTTCTATGCAGATCTACTAGTTTCCTTTCCAGATTTTCTTTTCGAACTTGTGCGAACGAATAGCGAATAAATAAATAAATAAATAAATAAATAAATAAATAAATAAATAAATAAATAAATAAATAAATAAATAAATAAATCAATATGGTACCCGGGTACCTTTAAACAAAGTGCTATAGTGCTGAATGCTCATGTGTGTGGCAATATTGCACAAAACCAGTGATGCAATCTCCTTTCCCACAAATACCTGCTACCTTCTAAGCGGCTATGCTGTCCTTTACTGATAAGCTCAAAGTTGTAGGTCCCAGTTCCAACTGTGACAGCTACACTGGAACGAGGGGTGTAATGAATGGGAAAAAATGAAATAAAAAAGAAACAGTGAGAGAGAAAACATTTTTTAATAACTAGTAATTAAAGAAATGATGAAGTAATATTCACAATTTAATCAATCATGAACGAAGAACAAATAATTTATTGTTAATAGTTTATTAAATTATTAGATAAAATACAGTAGTTTAATGACATTTCCGCGCAGTTTGTGGACCGACGGGTGATTAAAAACAGTAATCGCTGAACTTCTATATAGCGACGTCTTCATTTCGGTGCACTGGTGCAGCTTTGGTACTTAACAGTTAACAACATTGTCCGAATTTATCATTGCTTCATTATTATTATTTCAACAACTCGCTGAAAAGTGAAGTCATTGGTCGCGTGGGTGTGTGCATGTTGTTGGAAATGTCTGCCGCGTGCCATAGTGCCGCCACGGAGGCAAGAAAAAGAAAAGTCATGAAAGAGGGGGAACCTTTGCTCTTGTTGCTTTCATTTCCCGTTATTAATATTGTGCTGACACCACTAATCGCTCCTAAGTTAAAGCATACACCTATTTGCATTGTGTACGCAGACGATACATCCAGCTAGATCGTGTGCTTGAACAACGTTCATGACAAGCGCTATTCACCAAACAATGGACAAATAAGAGAGTCGCTTCTCTGTTCCTCTTTACCTTTTTTTTTTTTTTTCGAATCGCGCTTTTTGCGCTTGCCATTGATGTAGTCTGGCTGTACTACTAATATCCGTTGCAGGGGATGAGGTTAAAACATCTATCGGTTGTTGTCAAATGGAGCGAGGAGTGTCGAATGCATCGTGTGCCTCGTACGAGGCACACGATGCATCGCTTTGTTGGGCACAATTCTTAAACTTGCAACGACCAATTGCCGCTTTCAGAGGTGTGGAAGTCTCATCGGAGGGGCTGTCGCAACTTATGAGTCCTCGTTCGTCACACCCGTTGCTCACCTCGTCCTTACCACAGACTCTGTCAAAAGAAGTAGTGAGCAGCCGAAGTTCAGCGCACCCCATGCACGGCTGGTCACCACTGGCGCCAAATTCGCGATGGACGAAGCGCGGCTCCGAGGGCGCCCCGTTTGACCCGTGGCCACGGCGCCGATGCGAGAACAGCCCTCAGCGGCGGCCAGCCCCGCCCGTGGGAGTCCAGGCCGCAGGTTCCGCACGTCCACACATCCTCGGGGCGGAAGCCGCAGCGGCGGCCGGCTGTTTTCATTATCAGCGTTGTCGGTAACCCCCTTCTGATGGATGAGTGAAAACTGTCTGTTCTCCGGCCGCGGCCATCCATCCAGCCATTTATAACTGTCGTCTTTCACGAGCACAACAGAACGCGACGGCAGCGCTAAAAACCAGGCTAAAAACGTGCGCCCGTTTGTCCCCCTCTTTTTCACGTCACGTGCGCCACTCTCTCCCTCCACAGCCCCCGTGCACCCGAATATGCGCGCGCGTACAACAAAGCGCCACGGATAACACCGATGTAGGAAGCATGCACAACGGCGCAAAGAATGGGTGAAACATTTTGGTGCGATTACTACGTACGCCCGGCAGTCTGCGGCGTGCGCCGTTACCGAGACCCAAGTGGGTGGCGGCGCTGAACAGAGGAGAACCGATGGCAACAACTGCGCCAAAGAGAGGACCGACGCGTCGTATACAAAGAGCGTTTAGGCCTCCGTGCTTTTTACGCCCTTCGTGCGTGCTTCGTGCTCGGCGGGTGATGGGGAAGGGGAGAGCTGCAGCTCTGCGGTGCTGGCGCGCACGCAAGCAGCCTGTGACCGATAGCAGCAACAGTTCCATCACTCTCATCAGACCGCCGTCTGTGACACGGAATGAGGCAGTGTCATGAGTGATGCCACAGCGACGGACGTGTGCGTGGCCTCGGATGCGAAGGTGGTGTGGAACACACCCACCCCGATGCAGTGGGGGGCTTCTGCGCGAGGCACAGCCCTCGGCTGACCTGGCTGTTCGTTGTTTAGCACCTGACGACAACATGGAAAGCTTGGCTGTCAGAAAAACGATGCAAGCTCACCAAGCCACCCGGGCGACCATTCGCGTTTTGTGCTTCTTCGCGCAGCCGAGTTCTGTCGAAGTCAAAAACAGAAAGAAAAAAAAAACGGAACTTGCATGAGCTGGTTGCGGACGTAGTTGGTATACGGACGATCATGAGACTACGCGAGCCCTCGTATGATCCGTTTCCCATGCTATACTGCAGCCATCACAGTTTTCCAGCCTTCCGTGAAGAACACCCCCTATACACTTACTTATAACGCACATTTCTTTCTTCAGGGTTTCGTATGCAGCTTGCAAGACTGTTTGGTTTGCTTCACCACAGGAGCTGACTTCTGCAGTAAAACTTCTGTCAATTATGCCCTATTCTACCCAAAATTGCTATTACGATAACTCATTTCCACTTCGCGCGACCAGTGACACACTACTTCGTGAATTCTCTCTTTTAACCCTCACTGAATTCTTCCGCGCATATTTCCGCCTCTTCTTATTATGCTACCAAACCATTGCAAATCTCTTAAGCCTGCTTTGATATTTGCTGTAATGCCCACGACTTTGACTCTTCCGCGGACATGATCGTTATGAACTCTGTCTGTTGTCTGTCTCCCTCTCTCCACACACCCATCTCAACACCCTCACTTTATCCACTTATATATTCGGGGTCTTGGACTTAGTATGTAGCACTGCTTGCCGCACCACAACTTATTCACGGGTGCCTCTGCAATTTCTTTAGGGCGCCGATATTTGTTGAGACGTTCCGCCATTATAACTTTCGCCTAGCAAAACAGCATGTCTATCACTCGTTTCTTCGGTCCTTAAATCCTAGAAATTGTGCACATCTGTACGCGACAATACAACGTCGCAGATCGATTGTCCCATACAATAAGTTTTGCTCAGCAGAAGCTGAGTATCCTCTATGGTTGCTTTCCATTTCAGAGGTTTCAACCGAAGTGCCTGGCATCTCTGGTAAATGTGACCTATCAGAAATATGTGTGAAACAACCAACACTCTGTCATATCTACTATACCTTCAGGGATCGCATTCGGAGTTACATAGGTGGCCCGTGTTAAAATTAAAGTTCAGCGACCGCATTCTCACATAACCAGTGCGAGGGAACATAGAATGTGCATGCTGTAAAACGTCAGCAGAACGACAGCACAACTCTACGCCATAATGTCTGCCTTGACATTCACATGTTGACGACCACACCCACTCAAATGAATCATCCTCAGCGACTCCCGAGCGTCTTTATTGAACATTAACTGCGCAAGGATAAACAAAGGTCATCATGCTCTAGTATACGAAGTACAAAGTATATATACAAAGAGGATAGACGTTCATCATAAAATTTCATTTCATTTCTACTCACTGTGGCATTCAAGGCAACAGTCGCTGACAGTTAAGCACGCGCGGCGTCCACTGAAAATTAGACCTACCTAATGCCACATGCAGAAAGACATGCACGCAACACTTACGTCAAATGTCAGTCCGAATGTTGAGGGATGTGTGGTTTGAAAACGGTGGTAAAAAGTCTTCGGACTGATCCAAAAATACAATTCAATATTCCAGTAACCGTCAGTCGTTCTGTCGAAACAGTAATGCACAAATTACGCCTAAGTACTGCGTACACAACGTGTTTTTTTATCTCCTTAGAATAGGCTGAGCCCAAAGTACTATGGGCTTTTTCTCTGAATGAGAGGATATTGAAGACCTCAACTTGCGCTGCAGTCACCAACCGAAGATCGCGATCTGCGAAAAAGACCTGGGGAGCTGGTGGAGCCGCCAATTCGATCCAAGAATCACAAGGAAAGCAGATCGCCAACAAAGGTGCTGCCGGGGCCGACAAGCTCAAGCGCCGGATTGTGAAGGCGTCAAGAATGCCGCAACTGCCGGAGGAGCACAGGAAAATCATCGTTAGGCCTCGCGGAGGCCTCAACCTGAACAAGGTCAGCACAGCTATTGGAGAAGCGATCGTCGAGGCAGCCGGACTTACAGCAGACCAAGCGAGGGAAGACATCGTCTGCCCCAACTTCACACAGAATATTGTGGTGGTTAGTACACCGGACTCCTCTCATGCTGAAAGGTATGTGAGAATCAAGTCCATTACGATCATGGAGGCAGAATATGAAGTGAGCGCTTATGAAACAGCCCCCCACTCTACGTGCAAGGGGGTTATTAGAAGAGTGAACCTCAATGACAGTCAGAGTGTGATCACGAAAAAGATTGTCCATGAATACAACCCAACGGCGTTGGCTGCACAACGTATCAAAGCTACGGGATCGGTTATTGTCCTTTTCGACGGATTCAGGGTGCCCAACTTCATCAAATATGGGTCAACCCTCGTGAGGTGCTATCTGTACAGGAAGCAATTTGACGTGTGTTACGCATGTGGAAGAATCGGACACAGATCAGACGTTTGTCCAACATCTGATGTTGTGCAGTGCAGAGGATGTGGTATGCAAGACCCAGGGGAGGCTCATATCTGCTCTCCCAAATGCAAGTTCTGCGGTGAAGATCACCCCACAGGTGACAGGGCGTGCAAGCAGCGGTACCAAATACCATATGTAGTAAGAGTAAGAAGAAGACAACGCTCCAAAGCGGAGACCGAGATGGAATCGGCCCAACCGACAAAGGAAACCCCTCCAGGCGCCGGAAGGCGCTCACGCTCGAGAAGCACATCAAGATCAAGACAGCGCTCAACATCGAGGGGAAGAAACCGTTCCAGGTCTCGGGAGGCGCAGGTGCGCTTCGAGGAGCAGGAGCTGAAGACAAACAAGAAAAAGGAACCAGGAGCGACCTGGGCCGAGAAAGTCAAAGGTACTGTGAAAGTCACAGGTGCGCTAGCCTCGCAGGAACAAAGTAATGATGCCAGAGTAGAACAGCTGATCAGAGAGGTTATATCACTAAAGAAAGCAAATGAAGAACTTAAGCAGCAGATTCAGGAAATGAAAAAAGGGTTGAGGACAGAAAGCGGCAGTGTGGCAATAGCTAAGCCGGTGTGTATAAGTAACAGCCAGGAAGAAGACACACCGGCGCCCAAAAAGAGAGCTGTAGTTCCGGAGGCAGAATCGATGTGCTCGGTTCTGGAGGAGATTAGGAATGCGATTAGGGACACGGTAGACAGCGTTAACCTTAAGGTGGATAAAACATGGAAGTGGAAGTTAATAGCCGAGAAAAGGTTGAAAAAGCTAGAGGCCCAAGGAGAAGATGAAGAATATATGCCCTTGGAAGCCGAAAGCGCTAGAACACCCCCAGGAGCGGCAGCTGGTACAGTCAAGCGAACAGTGACAGGGGGTAGCAAGTCAGGGGGCAACGACAATAACAATGGATAACAGAAATAGACTTAGTGTGTGGCAGTGGAACTGCAGAGGATTTTAGCAAAAAAGAGCGTCACTAGCACAGATAATCAAAACGGTTGAAAATAGGCCGAAATTAATAATGTTGCAGGAAACTCTAGCGGAGGAGATCGGGCTGTCCGGCTTCAACTCGGTCTGCAAAGGCAAAGAACCAGGCAGAGGAATTGCCACCCTAATTGACAAGAAAATTCCTTACATAGAGCACGATCTAAAATTAGGGGCGAGTAAAATTGAATACATATTTATAGAAATGGTCCTAAAACGGCACAGAGGTAAAGCGCAAAGCTTGTTCTGCCTCAACATATATAGCAGTCCCAGAGAGATGAGACAGAGCTTCAGAGCCATTTTTAATAAGGCCATGAGGGTAGCCAAAACTGCGCCACTCATAATAGGAGGGGATTTCAACGCCCCACACCAATCTTGGGGTTACCGCTGGAGTAGTAAGAAAGGGGATGGAATCTGGCATCTCGCCACAGATTTAGGCCTTTCTCTTATCACGGACCCAACCTTTCCTACCAGGTGTGGCAGTTCCACGTGTAGGGACACTACCCCGGACTTATCCTTCACTTATAACTTACCCAGGGCAGACTGGATCAACTCTGGCACGGACCTAGGAAGCGACCATTATATACTACACATAATGGTAGAAACGACGGGGGGGGATGTAAAGCATTTCACTTACATAGACTGGGATCACTTTAGAAAAATCAGAAAAGACAGAGCAGACACAGACAGAAAGGGGCGCATCAGACTACAAGAGTGGGTGGCTCAGCTTAGGGACGACTTGAATGCAGCAACTAAGGCTATAGAGACAGAGGAAGAGGTCGAACAAATTGATAGTAGATTGGCGCATTTGATCGAAGCCAAGCAATCGATTTTACAAAGATGGAAATCACAACGCTTAAACAGGAGACTTAGGAAGCGAATTGCTCAGCTCAATAAGAATATAGAGGAACACGCACGATATTTGCAGAAACAAAAATGGGATGAGGTGTGTAAATGTGTAGACGGAAGGATAAAACGTGGAGGCAATTGGAGTCTGCTCAGGCATCTGCTCAACGAAAAAGGCACTAAATCGAATAGACGTACGGCAGTGGCGAAACTGGTACACCAGGAAAGTCAGACTGCAAGCGCAGAGAGCATAATGGAGCGACTGGCTGCTAAATACTTGCCTCTCAGGAAAGAAGATCAGAATGTGAGTTATCCCGATTACTTAGGGTTAGAGTGCAAATATATGGATCAGGAATTCACCGAAAGTGAGGTACGCACGGCACTGTATGATCTGAATAGTAGGTCAGCAGCTGGACCGGATGGCATCTCTAACAGATTGCTTAAGAATTTGGACGACGAATCAATAAAATATGTGACCACATACATTAATGAGCTATGGAAAGATGGGGTATATCCAGAAGAATGGAGGACGGCCAGTAATATCTTAATACCAAAGCCGGGCAAGCAACTCAACTTGGATAACCTGAGGCCAATTTCGTTAACATCATGTCTAGGGAAGACAATGGAGCATGTCATATTGAACAGGTTAACGAAATATGTGGAGGACAATGACATCCTACCGTACAATCTGATTGGTTTCAGATCAGGCTTGTCCACACAAGATGCCATGTTGTTAATCAAACATCAACTGCTATTGGCTAAACCAAAAAACACTCGAGCTCTCTTGGGGTTGGATGTCGAAAAAGCTTTTGACAGAATTAAGCATAGAGCAATACTTGAAGTGATTTCCGAACTGGGATTGGGGAGAAAACTCTATGAAGTGGTCAAAGCCTTTCTTGGCAATCGTTCAGCTCACCTTAGATTCGGGGATATTAAATCAAAGAAGATTGATCTCGGGGACAGAGGGACACCACAAGGGTCGGTCTTGTCACCTATGCTTTTCAACCTGGCCATGTCAAAAGTGGCAAAGGGACTAAAAGGGATAGAGGGCATTCACTTTACCATTTATGCAGACGATGTGACTATATGGACCGCTGAAGGAAGTATGGGACATGCGGAAAGCAGACTTCAGAAGAGCATTTATGAGGTAGAGTCTATTTTAGAAGACATGGGACTCAAATGCTCTGCTAATAAGTCTGAACTCCTTGTACTCAAGAACAGAAGAAGGGGTAGAAAACCGAGGGGATACGTTCCCGAGGAAGAACCCAGGTTAGTACTAACCACGAAGGCAGGCGAATCTATTAAGCAAGTAGAATCCATAAGAGTCTTAGGGTTATTCCTGGAGGCAAACGGGGCGAATGGAAGAACAATACGACACATCACTAGCAAGACTGTGGAGGTAATAAGACTTCTAAGGAGAATCAGTAACAGACACAGAGGGCTGGGAGAGGAGAGTGCCATGAGATTGGTCCACGCTTCCGCCTTGTGCCACTTCTCATATGTAGCTGGGATGCTCAGTTGGACACAGACAGAGCTAAACAAGTTGAACAGATTAATTAAAAGGCTAGTCAAAACAACAGTGGGGTTACCGATTAACACCCCGGATAACAAATTAATGAAACTGGGGCTCCACAACACAATAGACGAGATAATAGAAGCTCAGCAAATTGCCCACAGAGAGAGGCTCTCTGGAACAAGGCCAGGTAGAGCAATACTAGAAGAGGTAGGATGGTGTCCAACCGAATCCAAAATGTCAGGTGAAGGCACAGTAGAACTAAAAGATAGCATAAGAGAGATAATCAAGACGACTCCTTTCCCCAGAAATATGCACCCGGTGCACAACCTGGAAAGACGAAAGGCAAGGGCCAAAGCTCTCCTGCAAGAGATAGAACACGACAGAGAACATGCGGCATTTGTAGATGCTGCGTGGGTCAGAGGAAAGAAAGCCTTTACGGCAGTAGTAGTAGATGCATATGGTCTCACTCGGGATGCTATTACAATCATGACTAAAGACACGACAGTCGCGGAACAAGTAGCGATAGCATTGGCTTTAAGGAATAATAAGTGGACGAAGATTTACAGTGACTCTAAGATGGCTATTAGACACTTTACCAATGGCTTTGTAACCAAAAGGGCTGCCCAGCTGATCGGTGAGTTGGACAGCCAAGAGATCGAAATCCGCTGGTTTCCTGCGCACATGGGGTCTGTCGATCCATCTCGGAAGAATTTAAACGAGATGGCTAACGCAGCTGCACGAGGACTTACTATCCGTGCACTACGCGACCAGGACCTTAATAATATACAGGAGGAGAACAGGGACCAATTACTTACATATAATGAAATCACGAGGCATTACTACATGAACAGAAGGGAATTCCCAGTGCCACACGCTAAGCTCAATAGAGCTCAAGCGGTGACTCTGAGATTGTTGCAAACAAGAACTTATCCAAGTCCAAACTTTATTAACAAGATATATCCTGAAAGAGAGATACCAATCAATTGCGAGAAGTGTAATGGCATCATTACTCTGGATCACATGCTTTGGCAGTGTCCTGTGACTTTCACAGACTGTGTCAAGGAGAGAGACTGGTGGCGGCGAGTCCTACACAGTGGAGTTCTTTCCGATCAAGTACAGGCCGTCCAGAAGGCCCATGATACGGCGGTAAGGTTAAACCTTACTGTCCCGACGTGGGAGCCGCCTGCGTCAACCTAAGGGTTGATCTTCAGGACATTAAATAAAGTTCATCATACCATACCATAAAGTATGTGCTCTAAACAAGAGGCCGCTCAAACCTTTAAAAAAAATGTTGGGGCCCTATTCAACAATTGAACTGAAAAACCGTGCAATTAGTGCCTGAAAATATTTTCTGGAAGCGTCAAGAACTGCGGAGAGTTGCTACAGTAATGTAACACGAGCCTGTGCTGCAGTTTAGGTTTTCTGCGAAATGTGCCTCGATCTTGATCTTGCTAAAACATGCAGTACAACTTTGTATACAGGGTGTCCCGGCTAACTTTAGCCAGAGTTTAAAAATATGGTAATGCCACGTAGCTGGACAGAACCGAGGTAATGTTGTTTGCCGTCGCTTGGAGATTCTCAAATTATTTGTTTAATTTCGCCTAACTAGATAATTAGTCTTTATTAATTATTCAACTTATCAATCAATATTATAATTAGATGAAAAGCGTCGATGATAAAATTGTAGAGCCACATGAAAAACTCCCGATACGGCTTTTTGTTGCTCAATACGTGCTACATAAAAGTGTTTTTCCGAGCGTGAAAGAAGCCCGCAAATGCACGCGAAGTGCCTCGAGGGCCAGTTGCGTGGCACAGTAAGTGTGGGAGCGTTACCTGAAAGTGCGAGGCACCATGCATCTCTCTCTCTCTCTCTCTCTCTCTCTCTCTTTCTTTGTGCGTGCGTGTGTGCGCGTGTGCCTGCGTGGCCGGGCGGCGGTATAAATACTTGGTTTCTGGTTCCATAAAGTGTTGCAAAGCGTCATATAAACTAGAATGTCCGTACACATGAGGTTTTTCTTTTATTTTTCAATGTTTTCTTATTCTTGCTATTATGTAAAAGTGAGTAGCCGTCATCATTATAACGTAACTAAGCCTTTTTTCTAATATTAATTTCAAACCTTTTTTTTAAAAATAAATATGACTCGTACATAGAAGTGCTAGCTGCGGACTGTACGACATAAAATAAACATAACTTGCTTCGCAGCACCGTGAGTGCATGTTTAAAAGCATACATGCCAGTCGCTGCATTGTTAATTACAAGAAGCACAAGCACCACGTTGTATAAAATATCACAAAAAAATGCAATGCTTCAGGACATAATAACACGTTTAATTCAAAGACTTTCAACGTGGCGCCATTTATCGGTTTAGATCGTCGCGTCATAATTTAGCGCTAATTTTTTCTTACCACACCTCTAGCTTTAAATGCTCACGCTCAAAAAAAGGAGAAAAAAAAAAGTTGCTACAAAAAACCACCGCCTGCGGCGGGTCGTAACATATATGATGAGTAAAAAAAAAAAAAAAAACACAGCCCGACCCCCCCACATTTGCACGCTTCATTTCCTTCTACCAAATTATCGTCGACCATGCCTTAAGCAGTCTTGCGACCTTTGCTTGATTTACTCCAACGGTTGCAGGCGCTTAAATTAATATTTTTTTCACTCCACGCACTATGTGGTTATATGAGCGCGTGCTTAAGATCGTGCGTGCTTCTCTGCGCAGTCTCGCGAGTGTTCAAGCGAAGACCATCTCCCTTTGACGTGATGCCGCCATCGGTCTGCCTATGTTCCTGAGATTGAGCTCAACTGGTCGTAAGGAATTCGCGAAGATCACGCCCCCACACGGAGATTCCTCACGCTCATTTGCCCGGCGCCCTTTCAGCGAAGTAAGCTTCGTGTGCTACGTCAGGTGAAACGCGTGCACGCGCTAAAATCTATTAGCGAAATTAATGGAAGCATTTTATTGCTTGTGTGCAATGATTTAGGGGCTATGTATAACATTCTAAAGGGAAATGAAATTATGAAATGAGTGAAGTTACAAGGAGCAAAATTATTTTACACTTATTGCCAGTAAACATCACACTATGTTGTTTGTAAGCCTCCAATATCGAAAATTACAGGTGGAAACCATGAGTTATTATTCATAGAAGGAACCTCGGAAGACAGCCATTTTCACTGAACTGAACTGCAAAGGAAAGATACTGAGGGAGGGCTTCTGCATCGTACTTTTCTGGATGAATTTAACGAGTCTGGCGCACGCGGTGAGTCGCAGCGAGAACGTGAGTCGCGAAGTCAGAGCCGGCTCCATAATGTTGGTTCTGCGTGTAAGCAATAGGAGAAAACAGTATAACCCACCGTACAGAAGATCTGTGAAAACTAGCAAAACAACTGTTTTCCTAAGCGCAGGATGTATGGTGGTTAGCAACCTTGAGTGGATGCGACGAACATTAGCGGATCAGCGGAAATTCAGCGGAGAAATGAGATGAGATTGAAGACTGTGGGTGACCCAAACGTATGGTTAAATAAGCTCTTCACTTAGCTTGACCGCGGCATGATTACCAAATGAAAGAGAGATTCGGCAAAGGACGATTGTTGTCAGAAACCTTTATTTCATTTTTTAGGGATGGACATTCCGGAAGCACTATCTCTAATCTCTTAAAATACCAATGTGCGGGTGGAGCGCACGTTCACCACTTGCCACTTCCATATTGGGGCTTTCCAATTTCGTGATCTACCACTCGGTCTATTGATGTATACGCTGTTTGCTTACTACCGTTAGCTGGGACACCCTATGTATACACTGCTGTCTGCAGCTGCCATGACTATTCGGATGTGACCATTGACGTCGTGAACATTAGGGAGCTCTAGAAATAGCGCACCCAAGCGTATTTGCATACAAAAAAAAAAAAAGAAATACCACGACCTACTTGCGTTCTTTTAAAATTGAAATTGAAAATAATAAATCCATGCGTAAGAGGCTTTAGCATCATAGGAGATGCTGGCCACGCCTTTTTGGCTGAGCCATATAGTGTAGAAAATAATGTTATACGGCAAATGAGTCTCTTAGACTAGCTGGCAGTGTGTCAGTATTTTTTTTTTTTTTTTTTTTTGCAGTTCCGGTGAGACATTAGCCTATGATTCAGTCAGCTTTACGTACAACTATGCTTGGCAATACAGGATGAAAGTTATATATAGTTAATGCAGCATACTGATGTCATTTGCAGCAAAGCTGGGCGTCAAAGTCGCTGCCGAATTTTTAAAGCGAAACTTTTTTTTGGAAAACGAAACCTCCCCGGGATTTGGCATGTCGTCGTTGGCTGTATAAACTGAAACAATCTCTGAGGCTGTGTAATCTCGCATCGCATTTCGCATGGCGTTGATCATCGTCATGAGGTAGGCATCCCATTCTGTGAGCAATAACAGTTTCTGGTTCTTTTTTAGTGCACACAGCAATTGAGTGGAACCACCTTCCCGCTGACACAGCATCTCGTTTGGCGATGAAGTAGCCAACGTTGTGCAGTAAACGTGTTACTTCAGTTTATTTTTATTTTTATTACTATTCACTGCAGTTTGTTCTGTTTGCTATTGTATTTTCTTACCCGCTCTACTCTGTAATGTCCTTGGTTTTGAAGGTCAAGATAAATTAATTAATGAATAAAATAAACGGGGTGGGCCTGTCGTGACACCAGTGTGACCTCGCACTGGTCTCATATGCATATGCGCATATGCGTATTCGCAAGTGCTTTAATGTGGTCTTTTTTAACGCAGGCCGATCCTGGACGCAATGCATTGAAAGGCGTGGGTGGGCCATCCTGATAACGCTATCACATCGCAGTCACTCAGGTGTAGCGTGTCCGACCTAGTTTGCTTGCTTTTTTCTCTGTGTTTGGCGTCGGTGTCTCACATACCAGACGTAACCGGGGATCGCTGAAACAGGCAAGCTGCTTAGAGAGGATGAACACCTGTGACGTTAGCGTGGAAAAGCTTGTAGGTGACGCACTTGAGCAGTGGAGCTGGTTTATATGTCACAAGTCGTGTTCGTATTAGCACGACACTGTAAAGGACATTTACTAATGCCTCGACTGGGAGGCGCGATTAAGCATGTCGTTACAAGAGGCGTTGGCTTGTTAAACTTCAAGCGCTATATTTAGTACTTCTTGGAACGTACACCCCTGCTTGTAATTCTACCTGCACCACGAGTCCATTAGCGATTGGCGTGGAGATGGTGATGGAAGTCGTCGAGAAACTTCGCGTCCGCCGATTCCCACGGTACGTGGGATCTGCATAAGTTCTTCTCTTGCTCATTTCTTTCACTTTTCCTTTTTATGTTTTCACCTCGCATTATACCTGTTGGGCACGATTCAGGCTCCAGTGGATGCTCGTATATCGACGGCGGCCACGTCACTAGACCCTTTAGACTAGCCAAAGGTGTACGCGAAAATAAATAAAAAAATAAATAAATTAATTAATTAATATGAATGAATGAATGAATGAATGAATGAATGAATGAATGAATGAATGAATGAATGAATGAATGAATGAATGAATGAATTATGTTCGCGCAGAGATGAATCATCGATGCGAGATGATCTCGAATAGTGCAAACTATATATACAGGCGAAACGTGCACGGGAAGCTTGGAATATTAGTTTTAATGACGTTCAAAATAATGTGCTGAAGTGGGGTTACGGTGGTCTCCATCACTTATTTATTTATTTATTTATTTATTTATTTATTTATTTATTTATTTATTTATTTATTTTGCTCCATCGGACATAAGAAGCATTCATAGTTACAATTCCCATTGCTACTGTCCTTTTTTTCATATTTAATCATTCAGTGGTAATGCAGCAAACGCTATTTATTTTTGGTCTGTTTCACAAAACTGCTGCTGAATAAATTGTTCCCGCGCATGTTCAACGTCCATACACCATGGTAAACATTTAGTTTAACTACAATTCTGGTAATCGTTGCTGTGTAAAATGGATACATCGTCTTATTGGCGTGCCTTGACATCAGTGGGAACTGGCTGTTACATCGAACAATTTAGATTGTTCAATGAAGTTCAATGGTGAAAGAGACAATTTAGATTGTTCAATGATTATCTTATGTTAATTATTGTATATTGTTTCTCTACTTGTATTATGACTGCGTGCTGAACTGTATCTCGGAGCGAAAGCCTCTGTCAGGCTGTATAGCCTTTTGCTTTTGCTTCGATTTCTGTTGATGTACAGAAAGAAAGAAATCAATAAACAAACAAATAAATAAACAAACAAACAATGGAGACTTAGTTGTGCAGAGTTTTATGCTGCAAAATAGAGGCCATGATCCGCCAAGCACAATAAGAATAGAATGAAAAAATGCGCTGGTCTAGCAAACAACACAAAGCCACAGCAGCGGTACTGGAAGGAGCGAAATCCTGGCATTACAATACGTACTTGTGGCACACATTTCAGGCCTCCGTGATCCTTGAAGCGCGATACGCGCCGTGCTGCATGATCTGCACGTGCTGAGAAAGTTTATCCTGTAATCTACCTTGGTATGTCGTGATTGGTTAGAATGGTTTGTGACAGTAGGCCCAGAACTATAGCCTCTTGCTAGGGTTGAAGCAGTTCGTGCAACTATGTTAGTTTAGTTAGAAGAGAACTATATCTCGGAAAAGTTCCTTTAAGAGGACCCAAAAGAAGCAGCCAACTTAAAATGATTATTATATAAAAATAAAGCTGGTGAATGCGTCTGCTGACTTCTACTGATATTTTTTTTTTTCGGCTGAAGTCTACAACTCGTTTTACCCGCCGTGGTTGCTCAGTGGCTATGGTGTTGGGCTGCTGAGCACGAGGTCGCGGGATCGAATCCCGGCCACGGCGGCCGCATTTCGATGGGGGCGAAATGCGAAAACACCCGTGTACTTAGATTTAGGTGCACGTTAAAGATCCCCGGGTGGTCTAAATTTTCGGAGTCCTCCACTACGGCGTGCCTCATAATCAGAAAGTGGTTTTGGCACGTAAAACACCATATATTATTATTATTACAACTCGTTTTGCATTTGTTTTCTATTATCCTTCTTGCAGGCTTTATTGCATTCTTTTTTTCTATGTAAGAATGTATGGCTCTAAATGGAAGTAGACGCGACACTTCAGGCCTGCTTTGCATCAACTTGGGTTTAAACTCAATTAGTACTCTAAAATGTTTTAATATTATATCATTTATTGCATATGTACAACCGACAGCCTGTCAAAGCTCTCATAACAAAAACTCCCAACTTACTAGCTTACTACTAGCTTACTACTACTAAACTTACTAGCTGCCAGTTCCTGCTGAAATTGCTTGCAATAGCGATGCAAACTTTTTTTTTCCCTGAAGTAAACTTGTGCGATTTACTGCCGAACAATGGACTTAGCTACAACTAACTCTAAAATATGACACGTTCGACGGGAATCCCACTCACCATTGCCGGCAACGAATTACTGCTGAAGCGAATGAATGTTAAACGAAATGTTACGCATATCCGATTGCAATACTAGGATGATGAAACAAGCCACTTCATGGCAAGCTGCTTTTACGAAGCAAGCAGCCTTAGGTTAACGCCATGCATTTGGAAAAAGCGAGTCCTGCGGTTACTTTTCTACAATGCAATGTGTTATGCCAAACCTATCTCAAACAAACTTCAGTCTCCTAAGCAGTGCAAGATGCGACATTCACAACCAGCTTCTTCTTCATATTTCAAGCAAAGCTCCTGCTACTGTTGGTTACCTTGAAGGTAGCGATGCATACATTACGAGTGTTTGCCAAGAATGAGGTGGTGTTCACGAAAACTAGTAATACACTAAAAGCAAGAATTTAAAAAATGAACTGTTAGAAATTATTTCAGTTATTTGTTTTCCGTTATTTCCAAGTGTTTGAAGCTCAATCTTACAATGGTGTCGTTCTCGTAAACTTAGGAATGTCGCCATGTCGGCCGTCTATGTATATCGGAGCAGAACTGAAAGATGTAACGCGCTCACATTTCGGCAAAGTGCAGCTGCAATACGATCTCTCCAGCACCACGCAATCGGTCGTTTCTGAAAACCCTTGCGCGGCTTTTAGGACGCAACACCGCGTATTCCCGTCTATTACTCCATTTTATAACTGTTTGGTGCGGTGTTGCACGCCTTTAGTGTTTTGTTGTTTTCATATTAGTATACTACAGACACGGGTCGACCGCACCGCGCCTGCAAGAGAATACATTGAAGTTCTGAATCTTCCATCTTACTCCTGTTCGATAAACAATAACATACGCATTGCAAATGAGTTCCTTGTGTTGTACATGTGTAGCCACAGCGAATAGCACTTTGAGTCACAGAACGGCAAGTACACTGTGTCATCCGTGGGAGACACTGTGCTGCTTTCGATGCGGCGTTGTCAGCTTTCCAAGCAAAGAACGAAAGCCTTTTCCCGCCCCCGAGTTGCTGTCAGTGAATGTACTGCTCTTGCGAGGTGCCCGTTGCGGTGGCAGCGGAAAGTTGAAAAGGCCAGCATCTGAGCAGTGCTTTTATGATCACGTCGACAACACAGCATAAACAAGCGCGACTGGTTTATAACGCAGGGGCGGCCCGGGCAGCCGCTACCGTCATACTTCCACAAAGTCGCATTATCAGAAAGACAAGGCGCAGCGCGCAGGTGAAACAAACGACCGCGGAAAAGCCATCGTGCCGCGTGGCGCGTCGTCCGCGCGGCGTCCGCAAAATGAAACCAGCCTGACCATAACTCAAGACCTCCCAGCGATGCAAGGAAGCACGGCGGCGCGCATGGCAACTTTACACGCGTATGCGCTTTTACACCGAGCCGGCGTGTCGGCAGAGGGTTCCATCGTGGGGCCGTATTGAAGGCGGCCCCTCTTTGCATGGAGGCGGCCATAAAGAAAGAAACCAGGGGGGCCTGGCAAGGGCCCAGGGCCCGGCGACCAGAGAGCACCAAGATGTGGATACGGACAATGTTCTTGTCCCATATTTCAAACAGAGACATGAGCGAGCGACGGGGGTTGTGGTGCCGCCATGAATTTGAGGCCTATGGCACGGATCTCGGCTGAGTTATGGGCCGGGAGCGCGCTACCTTGGCGCTGCCCGCTTGCCGAAGGTCGTCCCGTTTTATCAGGACCGAGCACGTAGTTCTGCCACGCATCATCCACGAAGCTTTATCTACGAGGCTCCTGCCTGCAGCAGCAGCCCTTCTCCACGCGCCCGGGAGGGGGCGCGCGCGCGAGGACTCCATTTCCAGACTCCGCGCTGGAGGCACCGCCGCGCAATCGAACCTATACTCGGCCGGCGCTCACGCATCAATCGTGCAAGCCCCTGCAAACAGCGCCTCTGCAGAAGAAGGCGACTCATCGGAACGGCGCATTCTGCGGCGCGCACAGTCAGCGGAACGCGAGTCGTCAAGATAGGCGGCGAAACGAAAACTACGCGCGCCCGCCGTGGTGGCGGTGTGGCTTTGGTGCTGCGCTGCTAAGCCCGAGGTGGCGGGATCGAATCCCGGCCGCGGCGGACGTATTTCGATGAGCGTGAAATGCAAAAACACCCGTCTACCGTGCATTGGGTGCACGTTAAAGAACCCTGGGTGGTCAAAATTGACCCGGAGTCTCCCACTACGGCGTGCCTTATAATCATATCGTGGTTTTGGCACTTAAAAGCCCAGAATTTAATATTGTAAACCACGCGGCTCCTATTTTCGAAAACTGTGCTTGCCTTTTGGTCATTAATAACCATTTTCTGTCTAGCACATTCCTGCTATCCGTTGGGTACACTTGTGAAATGCGTGCCGCGTCTAAGCTTACTAAACGTCAGTGAGCTCCGCTTTATGCGTGCAGTATTAAATTCATATAAAAACGGAGCGATTACGCCACCTGCAAGCTCCGCCCGCCTCGGTACTGTCGCACGCTTCCATACAGCGTAAGTGTACGGGCAGGAGAGAAGTACGGTGGTGCACTTTCCCGGAGCCGGCCTTACGCAAGGAGTAATAGCCCTGCACCAACAATAGCTGTGGAACATTTATCTTGGCGATAAGCTTATTTATAGCTCCACACCTTGCAGTGTTTCAGGGCAGTTGTTTCTCCCCTCACTGGGTGGCCCCTTCCTCGTGTCATTCGTTCGTCAGACGGGCCCGCTGTCCGGCACCGCCACTCCCTCTTTGTGTCTTCAGACACACTCCCTACGCTGTTGCATCCTCTCGCGGGATCACCGCCTCGAGCTCTGCGGCGTCAGCGCCTGGGCTAGTGAGCACGTCCGCGCGAAGCGCCTCCGGACACGCGCACCTTCCGCGTCGCTTCCTTCACAATTCGCGGCCTTCTTTCGCAGTGCAGACAAGGGGTCGGCCCGTCCGCGAGACAAACGTTTCGGCCTCGTAGAGGGACACCCGTTTTCGCCTGGTGTACCTCACTTTGAACAGGCTCATTAACGCTGCGTGCGAGAAAAAAAAAACGAAAAAAAAGAAAGCCCAAATCAGTGTCCCGTCGTGCTTCACTCAAGCGTGCGCACGCTTCGTCTCCGCGTATAAATTGTGTCGCTGCCCGGCGCTTTATAACGTGGCCTCCCTCGCCCCTGCGTAGGCTCGGAGAGACAGACAAATAGGATTGTTGCGTGCTGCAACTCTGCAAGCGCGCAAGCGTGCGCCTCGGCCGGGATGATCCCTGGCAGAGCTGCCGAGCACGTCAAGCCATTCTTCACGTCAGCGCTGATGGATAGCGGCCCCCCTCGGGCCGGTCCTCACAAGCGTCCATCGGATGCACTCCCCCTCGACGGCGCTCGGCGCTACAGCACTCGCCAGCCCCCTCCTCCTTCTCGCTGGCCTTTCTCTCTTTGTCTCCGCGTCACATTAAGAGCGCCACGACGTCCGGGGATGTGGAGAGGGCACGCACCACGTTTGGGCTTGCACGCAGACCCCTTCCCACTCCTCCCGATAGCCGCGAAGTGATCGGGACACCCGGCGCACTATGACCACGCGGCCACAGGGGGCGCCCAACCGCGGCGCACTGCGGCTGTCCGAGCGGCGCTGCGAGCACCTGATAATCACTGTCCTTCCCGAAACAGACGACAAATCTGCTGCTATGAGCCCGCAGGCCTAAATAGAGTGAGATATTGTGGAAAACGCATTTCAACATCGCTTTAACGCAACCTCACCCTACTTCTGAAAAAAAGGAAGCAGAAAATAAATTTAAACAAGGCTCACTTATGGCTGAGCTACTGAGCAGAGGTATTCATGCTTCCTTGCCACCCCAGACTTATTCTATATATATATATATATATATATATATATATATATATATATATATATGCGGAATATAATCAACCCCTATATATAGCTTTCATTGATTACGAGAAAGCGTTTGATTCAGTCGAAACCTCAGCAGTCATGGAGGCATCACGGAATCAGGGTGTAGACGAGCCGTATGTAAAAATACTGAAAGATATCTATAGCGGCTCCACAGCCACCGCAATCCTCCATAAAGAAAGCAACAAAATCCCAATAAAGAAAGGCGTCAGGCAGGGAGATACGATCTCTCTAATGCTATTCACAGCGTGCTTACAGGAGGTATTCAGAGGCCTGGATTGGGAAGAATTGGGGATAAGAGTTAATGGAGAATACCTCAGTAACTTGCGATTCACTGATGATATTGCCTTGCTTAGTAACTCAGGGGACCAATTGCAATGCATGCTCACTGACCTGGAGAGGCTAAGCAGAAGGGTGGGTCTAAAAATTAATCTGCAGAAAACTAAAGTAATGTTTAACAGTCTCGGAAGAGAACAGCAGTTTACGATAGGTAGCGAGGCACTAGAAGTGGTAAGGGAATACATCTACTTAGGGCAGGTAGTGACTGCTGATCCGGATCATGAGACTGAAATAATCAGAATAAGAATCGGGTGGGGTGCGTTTGGCAGGCATTCTCAGATCATGAACAGCAGGTTGCCATTATCCCTCAAGAGAAAAGTGTATAACAGCTGCGTCTTACCAGTACTCACGTACGGGGCAGAAACCTGGAGGCTTACGAAAAGGGTTCTACTTAATTTGAGGACAACGCAACGAGCTATGGAAAGAATAATGACAGGTGTAACGTTAAGGGATAAGAAAAGAGCAGATTGGGTGAGGGAACAAACGCGAGTTAATGACATCTTAGTTGAAATCAAGAAAAAGAAATGGGCATGGGCAGGACATGTAATGAGGAGGGAAGATAACCGATGGTCATTAAGGGTTACGAACTGGATTCCAAGGGAAGGGAAGCGTAGCAGGGGACGGCAGAAAGTTAGGTGGGCGGATGAGAGTAAGAAGTTTGCAGGGACAACATGACCACAACATGACCGGGGTAGTTGGAGAAGTATAGGATAGGCCTTTGCCCTGCAGTGGGCGTTACCAGGCTGATGATGATATATATATATCCCACCTGCGGCAAGTTGTGTTTTCATCCACTTTAATTTCCATTAATTTATCGTTTCTTTATTTCACTTATTCAGCACAAGTAATTTCCCCTATGTTGTCCTTGGTGTCAGTGTTTGTTGGTTCTTATGATAGGACTATATATCTATATATATATATATATATATATATATATATATATATATATATATATATATATATATATATATATATATGCGTTCTGCCTGCGCTTCAAGAAAGCCCCAAACGTTGCGGTGGCTTCTCGAGACGTAAGGCGGAACCGTTGATAACTCCAGCTGCAATAAGAGCGCCCTTCCCGTTGGAGTCGCTGAACAAGGGATGCGCTCTAGGTCGGGCGCCCCTAGAATTGGACGCGGCCGCTGTACGCGTCGCCTGGTAATGGGCACTGTTCCTCGACGCCTGTTTACCGGTGTATGCGCGATTCCCACTCGAAAGGTGCGCCTTCTCATCAGCAGGCCGCTCACGTATCCGTGGCCTTCAAGTTGTAGCTGGCAAAAGAAATTCACGCAAGTTTGATCGAGTGACTGCATCCCAAAGACATCTGTCACTCGAAGAAGAAAAACAAGAAATAAGGGTGTCCAGAGGGCTCGTCGTGAGACGAGGGAAATTTTCTTGCCCATTCGGATGTTTTCTTTTTTTTTTTCGTCTTTTCTTGCGCATACGTCTTTCTGAGCTTGTTGAACTGCTTTTTTGCACACGCCCCTTGGATAATTGTCGCGCAGTATGGTGGGCATGCGAGTGATGGTTATATATATATATATATATATATATATATATATATATATATATATATATATACAGCACCTGTTCGTCCGTAGAGAGCGGAGCGGGTTTGTTTGCCGCTGCCTGTGTATGGCAGGAGAAGAGGCAGCATGGAAGAGAGAACGTGCGTTCGAACGCAGTCTCAGTCGGCAATTAGAGTCCCGTTATCTAATGCACAGTGTTATTTTGCGAACAGATCTACGTCGCCACACTCACATTAAACAAAGTCTGTGGTATCAACACATCAAGTGGAGTAAAATAACATTCCTGTGGTTCTTACGTTATTCTCTGATGAGTAACTGAGATATTTATTTATTTATTATTCCTATAGAAATTATATGGACACTAGGCGCATTTCTGCCGTCGCCGTGGCCGTGAGGTTTCGTATAAAGTCTAAGGGTGATAAAATCATCGCCGCATGCCGTATTCTGTATGTGCGAGTGAAATCATGCGAGGGTGAGCCGGCGAACGCGACTCAATCTCTCGCGCGCGTGCGAGGAAGGCGGGGCGGAAGCGCGCCCTCTTCTGTCGCGCTCGAGGCATGGGGGCCGTTCTTCTCTGGCGGCTGGTGCTGTGCGGGCGCCGTGTCTTGAAAGTAGAGTGCACTAGGCTACTTGAAAGGGCGATCCGCGACGTGGCCAAAGTGCGCACTCGCGCGGGTCTTATCTTCAAAGCGATGTGCGATGTTTGCAGAGTGCGCGTAGTGCCGGTGTCTTCGTATGCGCTATGCTTTCGGCGTTTTGTTCGCGTCGAGGCAAGAAATGCACGAAGGTCAATTCACTCGCTCATGGTGCCGTGATTCCTCACTCCAGCGTTTTAATAAATAAATTAATTATGGTGTTTTACGGGCCAAAGCCACTGGCTGATCATGAGGCGCGTCGTAGTGAGGGACTCCGGAAATTTGGGCCACCTGGGGTTCTTTAACGTGCGCCTGACTCTAAGTACACGGGTGTTTTCGCATTTCGCCCCTATCGAAATGCGGCCGCCGTGGTAGGGATTCGACCCCGTGACCTCGTGCTTAGCAGCCCAACACCACAGCCGCTAAGCAACCACGGCGGGTCACTCTAGCGTTTTGAGAACGAGTTTCCTCGCTTATCGAGCGAGATGTGTTCATGTTTACGTGTGCGCGCGTGGCATCGTGCTTGTTAATTTAGGTAGTAAGCGAATGTTTACAAGCTTATATGGCCGATAAAACTACTATCATTACTTCGTATAGCTATCTAATAATTAGCTTCCGCAATCGGTGTTTCGCCTTTTGGGCGAAACTGTGACTTTATTTATTTATTTATTTATTTATTTATTTATTTATTTATTTATTTACTTATTTATTTATCTTATTGCTGCATATCTGTACTGCTCCAAGAACGATCAAGTTTATCAGAGAGGCAAACCTTTTGCTTAAGGCTCTGCGTGCGCGAACAGAATCGGTTTTCATTGCTCGCTATCTGCACTTCGTTTTTTTTTTTATCTCCGCTACATTTTCTCGCGTCATATGCGTGGCGCTGGTCCAAGACGGGCACTCTGAATTTCCGGTGAAGATTTGATTCGTGGCATCCCAAAGCAACACAGGGACTGCAAGATACTTCAGCTTAAGGCTCAATCTTGACCATTTGGAGTACGTTCAAACTGCGGCATATACGCCAGCGTTTTTTTTTTTTTTTTTTTTTTTTGTTCCGGCCCCGGCCAAATGTAGTCGCCGGGACAGGGAATCGAACCGGCGAGCTCGTGCTAAGCAGAAGAACGCCGTAGCCGCTAAGTCACTGCGGTGGGCGGTCACAGTTAGTCACCGGCTGAGCTACGGTGCAAATAGGGCACGACTTCGACTTTCAAGTGAATCCCTGCATGCAGCAACCACCTGGGAAGTACTATCGCGCTCAGCCTGAGCTACGACGCGCCACCGCTTTGCCGCCCGCTCTCGCACTGTATATAGTAGCTCAGAGCGATAGTACGTGCCAGACAACATCCTGCTGATTCGAAGCGATCACAGTGCACGCATAAACGTTTCGAACGATGCAAAGTTTCTTCAGCGAGAGGAGAGAAGGAGATATGAAGAGAGAGAAGGGATGAATGTTAACCAGAAAAGCATCTGGTTGGTTACCCTGCGATGGGGGACGAAAATGGGAATACAAAGAAAAGGGAGAGAGAGGAAGAAAAGACGACGTGAATGCATGCACACGCATACGGCGCCATGCAGTCAAAGCGTTCACACAGGCCAGTCGCCCTCAAGAAGCACAAAAGTGCCTTCACTACATTGTGGATTGATGATACTAATTGCTGCACAGGAGCTTTGCGGTGACAGTCTGTATGTTATATTTACGCGTTGGAAGAGCTTTTCCTATAAATTGGATGGTTAATGTTTTTTTCTCTTCTGGCACTTCAACTCTTCACATTAACTTGGCTGTGGTGCAGAAGCGTCATACCGTTATTTTTTCTCATTTTGTAAATGAGCCTCAAGATGTAACTAGAGTTTTTCAACTTTAAACTACGTGCCTGTGAGGGCTGTGGTTATGTGTCCTATATGCGGGCAAACAGATATATTATGATTTGCTTAAGCAACGTTCAAGCCTAGCACTTTTCGGCTTCGCTAATAACAAAAGGTCATTTTCTTTTCTACTAAGCGTATGCTTTTACGCGTCCGCCTCTCTTTTTTCGCGGGAAACTAGCACGTTTTCTTTTCTTGTTTTCCTTTTTCTCATCTTTTCTTGGTGCGAGAAAGAGAAGGCGTGAGGGTGGGGGAGGCTTTTCCTTCTCAGTTTCACGACACGTGTAATGAGTCTGTCGTATTGTATGCGTCTGTATCTGTGAATTAGGTACGGCGCTGACGTTAAGCACGACAACATGGACGCACACTGTGGTCAACTAAGGTGCCATAGACCATATACCTCCTATGTTGACGTTCGCAACACCATACTGGCACCGCTGCCTGTTTGAAAATTCTGGCTCCCTATCCATCCTCCCTCCCAACTCCATAACCGAAAACTTCTTTCGCAGAACAGCGTACGCATCTTGTGGAGCCGTCTGCTGTGCCGCCGTACTTCTTCAGGTTCTGCGTTTTGTTGCTCCCCGTGATCAGGACAAACGAGGTGCAAGCGTCAGGGAAAACGCTGCATCGCAGCAGCAGTGAGCCCCAGCCTTATTAATGAGTCATCATTATTCAAACGTGCTTTGTGTTTGCTGGGCACGCATAATTCATTCGCGATCGTCCGTGCTGTGCAGCAGCCTACTCTCACCAGCGCACAACAAAGGCATTAGTTGCGATGCAGCCGAGCGATTAGTCACGCTGAAGAGGACCCGTAGTTACAGCGTCGGTCTTTGCAACTCCGCAGTCTCTCATTAATTCCGCAGGCTGACCCTCCCACCGGTCACCTCCTCCACCTCTTTCCCGGCCGGTGCGGACGCCAAGTCACGTGTCCAGCATTATACTCAAAGCGGCTCGTAGCCCGTGCACCGCTGCTGCCTCCCTCCTTCCTGACGACGAGCCATTTGCTCGTTCGCCGAATTCGATTACTCGGTTTGTGGACCATTACCTGCTGCTCGGGCTGACGACGCTTGACAGCAAACCCCCCTCGTCTCGCCTCTCTTGCTTCCCGGCCGAGAGTCCTGAGGGCGTCAACGATGCGCCGAAGTAGCTCAAGTACCGCGGGTTGGCCTCCCAGATCGCGGTGTAACGTAGCACTGTTGTCCGAGAGCGAAAAGCGGAGGTAGGAATGGCAGTGCAGAGAATTAAGCGCGAAGGATCGGTTTCAGAGAGCTTGGTCGGCGGCTCGCCCATGTCCAGGAAGATGGAGGGGGCGACGAGAGCTCACTCGCTTGGGAGCGAGTCCGCGCGCGGGTCGGAGTCGCCAGGCACAAAATGAAAAGTCCCCAGCGCCCGCCGCGACAGCTACCAAGAGCGATCGGTCGCAGTCGAAAACATTGCGTCGCCAAGCGGGCTCTCAGATACTTCAGTCCCCTCCAGTTTCTCTCTCTCTCTCTCTCTCTCCTTTTTTATCGTCAGTTCCCTTACGCGAGGTCTAGCAGTTGTGTGGTATACGACTTGGCGTTTCGACGGTTTCTCGTCCTTTGGATAATAGCAAGCTAACCGCGACCAAACGAGAGCACGAATCTTGGCTGAAAAGCAACCCACCGCGGTGATCTCATGTAGTGGCTATGCCGATAGGCTGCGCAGCACAAGATTGGGGGTTGGGTTTCCAGGATGCCATTCTGGACATTGTCAGATTTCGCCATATTGTCAAATTCGCCATATTGCCAGCTATGATTGGCTCAGAGAGCTGCTACTGCCTCTCTGATTAGCTCAAAATGCCCCCATTACACATTTCGATAATAAGGTGGAATTCTCCGATGTCCATCAGTGTCAATCAGTGTCAACAAATCAGTATTCATTGTCCAGGAACAACCTATCGGTTGTTGTACTGGCGTCAATTTGCATTAGCTGATTATGGGAATATATAATGCTTATAAACAGATAAGGTGACGACGATATGGTTTTTTCTTTGCCATAAAAGATAAAGGACATATTTTACAAAATTACCTATCTCTTTTTTCTGTACTATGCGTACGTGTGTATGTGTGTTTTGACATAATGAACATGTACATATACGGTGACGAGGCGACACCTACTAAAGTAGAGAGAAACTGTCATAGGACAGGAGAGGAGTGTCGCTAGAAAGACGGCACAAGAGGAAGCACGAAGCTCGAAACTGAAAGAGCACAGCACGTTTTGAGATAAAACAAAACGGAGAATATGATTCTGTGGAGAGGCGAGTGTATACTGAAATAAGCAGGAACGTGGTAGGCTGTATATATGATAACTGGTAGTATTCTGTGGAACCGGTAGTGAAACAAAACCTAGTAGTTCCGCTCATGTAAACATTCTCTGAATGACTATACAAAAAGAGGACGTATAGGTACGACTATACCTGAAGCTAAGTGGCGGAAGTGGGGCATAATTATCCAAGCTTGAAAATTTGTTACTGCCCGAGGTCAAGAAACGATGTTTGTGTATATTCATAATTTTTTTCTGCTCACGCTCGAATAATATGTTGCTTGACTTACTTGTGCCATTCCAGACCGCTGAGACGTAAGCAGGTACTAGAGGAAAACTTATGGATGCGAACCTGAGGAAGGGAAGGGGGGTATACGGAAATACCTTGCAAATCTGCAGACGAAACAGAGCGCGTGCAGGTCTCGTGTTGCTACGCGGTTAGAGTTGGCGGAGAACCTCAACGTACTGTCAAAAAGCAATCCCATAACCTTTATATCAACAACCCTGGTCAACAACAACAACAACAATAAAAATAATAATAATAATAATAGCAAGAAGAAGTAAGACGCCAGTGGTGGAGAAAGCCTGTTTAAGTAAAATTGTAATTATATTTTTAATGCACCCTGTCAAGTTTGTATGTTTCCTAAATATAAAAAGATTTCTACTTTACCCTGACTTACTCTCTCTTTCAAGTTTCCCCCCACCCCCTTCAATTTAACCACCGGCTTCTTGGCGAATCCCCCGTATAGTGGGTAAGCGCCATGAAAGGAGGATCAAGTAAACAAGCAAGCAAGCAAGCCGCAGACACCACACACGCTACACGCTACTATATTGTATGTGTTTGGTGTTTCTGTCTCCGCCGTGAATCGTACCGCCTCTCCTATACTTGCAGTCGTATACTGCCCTGTCTACAATTAGCGCTCAGTCCTTTCGTATTGACAAAACTTGCCAACTTCGCCTGTTTTTGTTGTATGTTCTCTGCCGATATGACTCGAAACACCCACTTGTACTTTGATTTAGATGGAATTGCAACAATTAGGATGTGCGCACCTATCTTAATTCGATTTTTTTTAAAAGAGAGTGTTGGTTAACCATATTCCTGGACGTGTTTTGTTATAAAATGTGCAGTTGAGAGTGTTTCTTAACAGGCTTTATAGCAGGCATGGCGGGATGACCTTTATTACCGCTATGGAAGGCACTGGTCCTGTACATATCAGATAAATATACCTATATCCGAAGTGAGGCAGTATATACGACGAGATTCCGAGAAATATCCTGGTCACCACCGGCCTCCTTGAAGATCAGTGGATGTTCGAGGAGTTCATGATTATATGCAACGAACTATTAGCCTGCGAGTCGGTAGAATCCGTCCGAAGAGTTTTCAAGTGTCATTACTACAACCATAATAGCGTCCTTCATTACGAGTGGACCTTTGGCATCCGAACCGTTATTTCTGGCGAAGCGCTGCGGGAGCTTACGTAACAGCAAATAAAGCATCTCAAAGCCTGTGCGTGCCCTCGTTGTGAGTACGTCGTTTAAGAGCGCACATATTTAGTCTCCCGAATACGAGCAAAAAAATTATGGGAATCATGCGCGCAGGGAAAAAAGAAAGAAAGGCGTGCAAGAACTATGTCCATAAAGACGAACCCATATCCGGGGAATAAAAAAGAGGAAAAGGAAAGGTGCTGCAGCAAAAGAGGTGGTAGTAGCGTCAGGAGAAGACACGGGGAGGGGGGAGGGGGGGGGGGAGTGGTGAAGAAGAAAAAATGATCGTGAAACGAAAACGCCTGGGCTTTCATCACAGTGTGCACCAGCGCTGGCTGGCGACGGCGAGAGAAGAAGGAAAAAAAAAAAGACGAAAGCACACGGGAACAGGAACAGGCGAACTGCAGCGAAAAAAAAAACAAGAAAGGAAGCCAAACTAATGCGAGAAGTGCAGCATAGAAGCCGCTGCCACACGGACAGGACCGAGGCAGCGCGCAGGAGCACAGCGTCGAAAACGGCGGCGGCAGCCGAGTCTTGCAGCAGCGGCCCGTGGTCATCATTAGTTAACTGCCACAACAACATGATAGCTTCCTCCCTTGCTCAGAGCGTGTCCCGGAGCGATATATCGATGATACTTCCGAGGTCTCGCTCGCCGACTGTCCTCTGCTGCAGCTGCGCGGACTTTGAGTTGTGTACTTCGCTTCGGCTCGACCTGCTTGCTCTGCAGCAGGAGACCGGTTCGATTTGTGCGTGCGTGTGGGCTCGCAGTGCCGAGTCCCCTCTGCAATTCGGCCAATTTCTTTCCCACCGCGCCGAGTCGTCTGTTCGCCCACGACCTGTAACTGCGCCCTTGAAAGGTCTCGAAATATTGTGGCAAAAAGGCCGCCCTTCAAGCTCAGTCGGTGTTCGGTTGCGGTTCGCGACAAGCTGCAATTGCCTTTATTTCTTCTTTGTTCGTTTTGCTGTAGTGAAAAAAAAAATTACGCGGAGGTGTAAAGTTTAGCTGTAGTATCTATGTGTTTTCGGTAAAGTTGCTTTGTCTCGAGGTTACGTTGACTTCCATCTGTAGTGTAGTTTCGATTGTGCTTGCGAACCGACGAAAGCTGTTTTTACTTGGACTTTAATCTAGCTTGACGGAACAAGAAAAAGTAACACTTTTCTGAGAACGTTTTTTTTTTCCCTTTCGCATCATATTAACGACTGTTGTATGCAAGTGCTCCGAAGTCCCAAGTGATCCAAGACCTTGCAGATGCCTTTTTTACGTCCAACCTGTTCATCTGTAGGAACGTATGGGGACGTTCTTAATGTGAACAGCCGTCATGTTACCGCCCTCCAATCTCTAACTATAAAGTTCACCACGTCTTAACCTTAGTTTTATTAAATAGATACATGCCAATAAGTTTCACGTACTTCACCGAGAAAGTTACCCTCCCTCAGTAACACACGGACCGGTCCCATAGTGCCAATCTCTCATTTTCCCGCTACAAAACTTGCACTTAGTAAATGGTCAATTATATGAATGGACTATGCGCTGTATTCGCCAACTCTGTGGCACTGTTCGCCTAGCTTTATTCCGTGTCGGGGTAGATCAAATTTAAGAAAGGGACAAGGCGGCCATTAATATACTGTCATTACTACTAAATCAGAAAGAAGCGGTTGAAAGGGAGGTGGTCACATGTATTATTTTTCTTTTCGGAAGTTGAAGTTCGAAGTAATTCCTCCTGCGGGCAGCGAAGAGGGGCCTCGCTGCGGAGGGTCTCAGAAGTGATCCGAGAAGCTCGGCCATGTCAAAGCTCCGGGAGGCGGCACGAAGTACATAAAGCGACCCAGCCGGAAGGTTTACTTGTGGGCCGCGCGTGTCTACAGCAGATACAGCCATTCATTTGAAAACACAGCGGAGCCGAGGTGGCGAAACTTCACGCCCAGGCGCGCGGCGGAACAAGACCGCCGCCATTCAGGGCCGCACATCTCTCAAAACGATAGCGGCCAATGAGCTGGCCGGACAAACAGAGCGACACTCAACGAGGGCATACACGGCTTTTCCTCGCTGGTGCCCAGTCGTCTTGGGCACACACGTTCCGAGCAGGAACACAAGGGAAGAAAAAGGACTCGCCGAGGACGGGGCGATAGAGGCTCTATATCGCAACCATATATACGTCTTGAGGGCAGGCACCATAACAGCGTGTCACACCAAGACATTTGTCTTCGGCCCGAGGGCTAAATTGCCAAAGCGCAAGAAAAGCAGCCAGCGGGGGCCTGCCGGTGATGATGACGATGCAACCGACGAAGAGGAGCCGAGATAGCCCTTATATCATCTACGATTTCGCTTCTCCCCCCCTCCTAGCGCCGCTGCTCTTGTTCGGCCGCGAGCAACTCTTTTGTCTTTGGGACGCGTCGCGACAGACAGGCGATTCGCCGGCCCCAGTCGTGGGGACTCTGCTTCATCATGGAAGATTAAGTCCCTTTCCGGACGGCCGTTTAATAAGGTCTCTTTGTTGGCAGGGACAAAGTCTTTTATAGAGCGGGCCTCGTGTGATGCATGTCCCGCTGTCGTCCTCGGCTGTTTTTGCTGACCGAAGAAAGTAGATCTCCAATGCTGCGCGACAAAGCTCTCCGTCTCTCGCCACTGCTCTGGCCCTGATGTCCTCCGCCACTGCTTGCGGACGACTCTGCGCGCCGGGGACCGACCGTATGACGTCGAGCGTGTGATCTGATAACGGCGCCGGAGGCACATCTGTGCGCCTCTCGCGCCATCACGCGAGCGTCCAATTCATTCCTGCCTTTAATTTCGGACGGCGTTCTTCTTCTATCTTCGCAGAGCGTGCACTTAATGCCGTTCCCACTCGGGAGCAGCAGTTTGTTCCGCAGATCACGTTTACATAAGAGAAATGCTTCGGTATTATACTTACTACAATTGCTGCCTAGAAGCTGAAGCAATCAGTGTCATAATAAGGTAGCCGCTTCGAAAAAAAAAAAGAAAGAAAAAACACGAGCAAGCATGTTTGCATGCTGATTTCCGTAGGTGGCTCATTGCTAAATTTAAACGTGAAACTTATTCATATTTACAGAATAATAGCAAACAGCCGCTCTTTTACATTGATTAATGGCACCAGCTATGCTGGCTTGGACAGTTTCATTATTTTTCGTTAGTTCAAAAGGTTGCGTCATCATTACCAAAGTCTACTGCAGGGGCGATACAGACTTAAATCCAGAGCCTTGCGTAATAACACCACAGATGCTGTAATATGATAAGTTGAACCGAAGTTGCCTGCTTCGCTCCGTTGTGTTTTACTCCGAATGATACCAATTTCAGGCCTGACATAGAATACACACAGCATCTAAAATCAATTGGATATTACCATTACTTAATGTAAGGAGCGCCGGTGAGGTATAAATTGTGAAAATGTGCTCGTCTGTTTATAAATAGAGTTACGCTGTTTAGAATGCCGTAACATTCATTTGAAGTTATAGAAAGGTCTCGTTGAGTTTCACGCCGCTGATAATACGACTCCATCCTTCAGTCGTCATTGTTTGTGACCAGTAATTACGCTTCCTCAACCGCCGATAATTCTGTACCTCTTATTGAGCATGCATCTGGTGTCGTGATTTAGTGCTTCAGTGACAATAATTCCCTCTTCAGTGTTTCTACTCGGCAGTAAATTGGCGCACGCGGTTCAACGCGCTATGTAATATGTGCACGGCAGCTCTTCTTCTTTTTTTTTTTTTTAATGCGAAAGGATTACATGCCCCATTACGCGAAAATTCGGCATTGTAGTCGGCGGCCTGACCGAATGATGGTACCAGAAATTGCCGACGGCAATGAGTAAAAACACGCCAAAAAAAATACTCGGATTGACACGAAATTTCTCAGGAAGGTTCTTGTAAACGAAGTAAACTAACGCCTTTGAAAAGAATGTTAGGTCAATTTCGGTCTGGGTGGGAATCGAGCCCGGGCCTCCGGGGTGTGCGACGAGCACGCTTCCCCGACGCCACGGAGGCTCCACGGTTTTGGTTGACTAAATGTGTGCCTAGTGCGGGCATCATTGAGCACGTGGAGGCGCACCCAATGGGTAGGAGGTGACGCATGGGTAGGAGGTGAGTCATGAGTGCGTAAAATAAGCGTATAAAAAAACATTAATGTCCAATTAGACGCCGCTGAACGGTGCTTCGAATTATGAACTACTCGCGGGCAAGCGAGCGCGTTGACATGCTTGGGGAGTTTTCATTTGGCCTTACCGAGGCGCAGTTAAAACGCAGACAAGGGGCACGCAGAAAAGAAAAAAAAAACATTTCCCCAAAGGAATATAATGCTTTCGCATCCCCACTCATAAGCAGTCTTAAGTGTCTCTGTCGATTTTTTTTTTTTCAGATCCAGTAATGAAGGAAATTGTTAATTGCTGCATCCTGCTGTGTCTATGTTCTAACAGATTGTAGGCCTCTGGCAAAGCCTCTGTGGCTTTTAGCCTACACCCCTCAGCGTCGTTGCACTTTTTTGTGCTGTATGGGGAAATGAACTCATGACTTTGAGGACTGAATCAGAATTTATGTCCGAGTGTTTACGCAGTGCCAGCTAAATAATTTCCTCCTCATTTGGTGCATTCACTATAAAAACTCGGGAACTACACTCAGTGATGCATTGTGGCAAATCTCCGCAGATGTGAAGATGCTTTTGCGTTGATGTTCTATCCCAATTATTAGCTTCGTATGCGGTTTGATACCAATTCTCCCTTTATGCTTGGTGCACTGTCGCACTATCTGTCATTTATCGCTAGAACCATCAGGGATAATGAAAGGCTCGATTTACATAGGTTACTGCTAAAGAAACCAACAATCATTCAACTGAGATAGGCACAGGTGTGAAATCACGTGTTTTAATCTACTAGTATTAATTTTTTTTTTTTTTTTTACATTTTTCGTCTTCAGATAAGTGACACACGGGAAAATAAACAGACAGTGGAAGAAAAAAAAAACCCGAATCTCTCAGGTCGGATTTGAACTGGCGTTCTTTCTAGCACATTTGTCACAAAGAACATTTCCATCTGTTACAGCGCCCACTTTATGACGAGCGGAAGCATAATGTAGGCGAGAAGCCTAGAATTCTCAGAATGTGCATGCGGTCATTGCAGTCCATTTTTAGGCTCTGGGAAGAGAACGTTGCGCACCATGTAAAACTCTTTTGTTAAACTACTTAGCCTCGAAGCGCAGAGCGAATGCGTAGGACTTGCTTAACTCCTGTTTGTGTTCAAAGGACAAATGAAAGTTTGCTGAAGCTAGTGGCTCTACGAGGACCGGAAAATAGTGGACCCCTTTGTTTCATTTTCATCTTTATCTCTCCATCAAATAATATCCCTTGGATACACAAAGGCGCTGGATTTTGTGGGACACTGTGGGGATTAGCCGAGAAAACCGACATCATCGGCCTCACCTGACCCGACCCGACACGCCCAGAACCGTCGTTCCCACAAACTCTTTATAGTTAAACTCTAACCTAGTCATAGAGCTCCAATTTCTTGAAATAAATACTTCATTCAAGCATTTAATTCCTTGGTGTCCCCTCGTGATTACCTTTATTATTATTATTATTATTGTTATTATTATACTTTGTACTGAGTGTGGATGAGTACGAATTTTATTTGATTTATCTTTTTCATCATTGCGCTCAATATGACATGACGTCATCCATCATTTAATTTGTTCTTCATTTTTTTGTGCTATTACGTACTTTTTCTTTAGTACTTTTCACTTCTCTCAGCATCTTAGCATATATATAAGGGAAAGCACGTGCAGGAGGCACGTGCTTCACTTGTATGTATGTATGTATGTATGTATGTATGTATGTATGTATGTATGTATGTATGTATGTATGTATGTATGTATGTATGTATGTATGTATGTATGTATGTATGTATGTATGTATGTATGTATGTCTTATCTTCCAGCCAATTTAACCACTGAAGTCAACAGTCTTTGTTGTTCCAGCAATATCTTGGCGTTTGTAGAATTTAATATACTAAGTAAAATGTTGCAGTCGGGAGTTTGGTATATCCAGTCTCGTCATCAGAATCCCTGGTCGATTCGATCATGTTGCCCACCTAGTGCCTATGTGGCGGCGTTCGTCACTTGACGCGACCAGGATCATAGCGTTCTCTTTACTTTTCTAGAAGTAACTAACTTAGGTTCACGTTTGTAGCTTATTTCGGTTTTCAAATGACAAGACCTCAGACACAATTTCTTCTAATTTAATATTATTTAGTAGCGTGACCCACTGTGCTTGACCAGTACTGTGTGTTCTACTTTATTCTTTGAGATTTGTCATCTTTCTCTTTCTTTCCTGTTTCCTCCCCTTCTTCCTATTTTCCATTTCCAGGTTTTTGTCTGCTCCTTTATGGAAAGTAGGAAGGTGCTGTGCCCTGCCCGGTGGCAGTTGCCAGCCTGCTCTTCGTTTTCCCTTTCCTGCCAAGTGTGTATATGTTTTCAAAAGTAATAATAATAATAATATTTCTGGATTCGTTTTGGAAGCGCCAGGTAGAATTACGAGATGAACGAAAGCTTCATCCACATCTTCCTTCACTTTTCCCGATTCCACCAGATGAACCGCACCCTGGCTATTACGATACACGGCACACACACGAATACACTTGTGTAATCAGCCACGGAGGCCGCACGCGTGAAAAAAAAAAACGAGAAACAGAGGCCCGCGATTGGCTGCGCCAGTAGTGACGTCGGTGCCCTCCGTCGCAGCCAAGCGCGCGCGTAGGAGTTTCTGTCCGGCTCCGAAATGGGTAGGCCACGCCTCATACGTACTTCTGAGGAGCAGGCAGCTTTCGATCAGCAACGCCGCGATCGGAACCGGGAACGAGCTCGTCTACGCCGTGCCGGTGCTGCTGCCCGGGCACAAGAAGAGACTAGTGCAGTCGAGCGCAAGCAGCAACTGTGTACCGAGGATCCAGCAGCCTACCAAGCTGTAGGTTAATGCACCGTCCGGATTAACCCAGTGATAAACACCGGGGCGCATGATTCAGCGTCGCTGGTTAACTATCTGTACGGAGGGCTTTTTCGCAAGGCTGTGGCTGTCGTGGCTGTGAAAGAAATCGTAGTGGACACTTCAGAATTAAATGGTCCTCCATGGGACTTTGGATGAGGAAATCTAATATGCTCAAAGCCATCGAAGCGCTAATGGGCTTTCACTAGGCAATTGGACCGTACGGTCTCTTGTGACTAAACGTGAGAGAACACGGATCTATTCGTGTCATTGACTTTCCTCGTAACTTCTTTATTTTCCCCTGTTCCTCTTCCCCACGTGTACGGTATCCAGCCGGGCGCGCCCACGGTTAACCTCGCTCCCTTTCCTTCTCCCTCTCTTTTTACGAATTAATTTCGACCAGCTTAGGTGCTTTAACGCCCACAAATATTTCAACTCACGGGCATCTTTGTATTCTGTCCCATAGGAATCCGGCAGCTGCGGCAGGGTATCGAACTCGCAACCTCGTACTGAGCCGCCTAACTTCTTCCCTCCTGAGCCAGCATTTGCGGACAGTTGCGAAAGTGCGGCAACATGCAAATGATGTTATCGTGGTTTGAATCCTTGCTTCTAATACTCGCGAATTCTTAGTTCTTAGTTACAGGTTACAGTAAAACGTCAAATGTATCACGAAACGCTAGCATTGGCATGCACAAGGCTGCATTGAAGGCATCCCGCTTTTAGAAAATTTTAAGCGCTAAGCAATCAGGCGAAATCTTTGTATTTCTTGCTTTTTTGTTATCGACGCGTGATTGCCTCATATTCCTTCACAGTAATCAGTCGGAGTCAGAGAGAAGACACGCCACAGAAAAGAAGAAAAGCAAGAAGAGTTCAGGCCAATGTATACGCGAAGCATCATTCACATTTCCCACTTCAGCAGCCGCGTGACTTAGAAATTCTCGTATGCGCGGTCTTTCTTGGGACTGCGCCGAACTTCTTCGGCCCTTGTTGGTCATGGCCCGAGCACGAATCGCACCTTCAAGCGCTGTCACGTGCGCGTCGTAATCTTCTGCTTGTCATTTTGCGCCGACATTAATTAAACGATTCACAGCGTGATGTCGCTGGCGACTTATCTTCCCGTCGCACTCCCCGCGCGGGCGGCCCGGTTTACTCCGATGCGTGGCGCGTCCTCGTCCGAGGCCTGCTTGGGTTACTCTCTAATGTGGCATGCGCACTTTTAACTTTTTGTTGCTCGGCCCGCTTTTTCCGAGAGTGCCGCGCGCAAGTTGCGAACCGCAAGCGTGCGCTCGTTATTAATGACTCCACGTGTTGCTGACCCTGTCCCTCTCGTAAATGGTACTAGACTTCTTTTACTAGTTACAATTTCGCCTCGCCGGGCGCGTTATTGTTGTGTGCCCACGCACTCGCCTGTTCTTCACCGAGCGCGCGCGGATGCGTATTTATAACACTGGCCTGTCCAATAAATCACGCGAAACAATGCAAGAACATCCGCGCGCCCGTGCACAAAGTTGGAGCGATGCATCACCAGAAATTTAGCGAGGGCTGCGCACGCGCCATTTTGTTGTAGATTGCGCGCGCGCGCGGAGGCACGCGTTGAGCGATAAATAATTTTTCATTTAGCGTGCCAAATTAACGCGATTAGCGATCACTAAGACGTTCGTTTAACAAGGAGAGATCGCGAAAACGTCGATTAATTACGGAAATACGAAAGTCTGACTGGTGAAACGGCGCGAGAAGAAAAAAACTTTTGCTCCTTTGTTTCACCTGCGGCACGAAACACCAGCGTCTTCGCAAAGAAGCGAGGCTTGCGTGCTTCGGGATCCACGCGGGCCGTCCTCCCGTACGCTACCGCGGTTGCGTACGTTTGAGAATTTAAAGTCGCCCCTGGTGCAGGGCCCCAGCCCTTCATTTATTACGTCTCAACGAGAGCGAGCCATACGGGCAACAGAAATATTTGGAAAATGTATTTACCTTCGCTTGTACTGAAGAGCGCCGTTCGCTCACTCATGCACGCACTTGAGCGGTGTGAGAGTCGTGTACGCGATAATTACGACGCCGCGGAAGACGGGCGGCCATACGTCTTCCTCTTCTTCTCGTCAAAGAAAAAGATAGCCAATAGAATCATTATAGCCCACTACACTTTGTCCAAAGTGCTCAGGATCGATTGTGACTCCCGGAAGCACGAACCATCTTCAACGTGAGTGGTCGCACCGGTGCCACGTACGCTCAAAAGCGCGCACACGCTCGCACTATAGCCAGGATCAGCTTGATTGCTTTCGAACGTTCGCACTTTTCAGACTGAGTGAGCTGTCCTGCGGGACAACGGAACCGCGTAGGCAGTATTTTTTTCCCCTACCTTCTATGGCAACTGAAGGTTGCTCTCGATAGCTATATATCATAAACTTGTCTAGCCACATACGCTCGCATGGGGCGTCCGAGTGACACACGCATGCAGCGAGAGCTCGGCTGTATCTTATGCTGAAAAAGCGTACACTGAACCCTAGCTATTGATACTTTCACTCGTCACTTCCACTTTGCGCCGGCAGTGTGGCAAATATGTTAACGCCTTCCAGCACTGCTCGGGTCAGCATGTTTTTCATTACGAAGCAACAGAAAAATTGGCTGCAGAGAACAGAGAGGCAAATGTCTGGCTCATTTAACATATTAGGTAGAGTAACGTAAAACTGTAGCCTGCTATAGTATAATTTCATAGAACTGCTTAACTCTTGTGAATTGAGTAGCTGCTGCAGGAGTCAACAGTCGCTCAAAGCAATAACATTTCTTGCTCTATTTCTGTTTGCTTTAATTTTTGTGCCATAGGAAAAAAGAAAGTCAAAGTATCAACGCGCGATTCCACGAGACCACGTCATGCTCTACGTGTAATGCTGCAGCAACTGAGCCAAATTAAGTCACTGTCCTACATAAATACATGCCTATATGTACTTGTGTATACTCAATCTTGAGAGCGATAATCGAAGCTGGGCGTGGCATTCTGCCGCTGAGCAGCACGAAGTCACAGGTTCGACTGTCGGCCGCGGCGGTTGCATTCCAATGTTGTCGGAATGCAAAAACGTTCGCGTACCGCGCTTTAGGTGCACGTTAGAGAAAATCCCCGAAATGGTGAAAATTAATCCGGAGGCCTCCGCGATATACGGCGTCTCTCGTGGACTCCGAGTTGCGTTGGGACGACAAACTCCATAATTTCACAATTACTGCATGTTTGAAAACAGCTAAACCTAATTAATTTGGCGTTCAGTGCACTGGAGTCAGGGACACATTGGGAGTCCGCTCAACAACCTGGCTGACCGAATGGCTCACTCACCGTCTTTACCTGACAATCCACCAGCACTTCCTTGGGACCGCGGGCTCTCCTACAAGTGCGGAAGTCCATCCTCCCCCGACAGAGCACCCGTGCACTTATACCTCCGGTGTCTGCTTCCTTTCCGGCTGGAGGAAGTTTGTCTTCCGAGGCTTCGGGCTGCGGTGGCTCTGACACCTGCGGTCACCTGTGGTCACCTGCGCCTGGGGATCTGCAAGTGACAAACCTACGAAGTATCCTAAGTGCCCGGCATCTGTGTCTACGGCGGACCGTCGTCGTTTCTTGTGGCTGTGTCCTAAAGCCAACCTAAAGCCGAATGTCTCAGATGACTTTACCCGTTGGAGAAGGACAACGAGTGCGCGAATGCATTGCTGCAGTACGTGCCTGAAACAGGGCTGCACGCATTTATTTCACTTTACGGACTCCCGTGCTGCCCTTAGCAGGTTACAACGCAGTGAGCTTGATTGTCCACTTGTGCGCAGCATTAATGACTCTGCGAGCAAAATTACATCACGTGGGGTATCTCTCGTTGCTCAATGGATACCTTCACACGTAGGAATCGCCGGAAATGAAGAGGCTGATCGGCTCGCTTCAAGTTGCGTTCATAACAACTGTGACTGCCCAGAAATTTTGTGCAAGCTTGATGACGCTCGTCTGCTGATTCGTCGCCACCTACTCAAGCAGCATCCAGATCAGCGCGTCGCAAATGGAACGTTCCCGCCCCGTGTGCGTGATCGAGGCTTGCCTCGTCGCGCTAGAGCACAACTGCTCAAGCTGAGGGTTGGTTGGGTGAACGTGCACGAACGTTTATACAGACAAGGGCGTGCGGAAAGTCCATTGTGTACGTCTTGTGGCTGCTACGAGACACTTCAGCACCTTATATTTGAGTGTCCCGCTTTCAGTGCGCAGCGCATGTCGCTAGTGAGAAACTATCATCTCCTTGGCCTGCGGTGTGCAACACTCGAGGAATGTTTATACCCCAGTGGCTGTGCATCTAAACGTGATCAGGCCCATCGCACCCTACTAACCTTTATAGAACTAACTAACTTAGGTTCACGTTTGTAGCATGAACATTCAACATCCTGTAGTAGCGTGACCTTCAGTGACCGGCCCTACTGTGTGTGATCAGTACTGTACCCTAACGCTTCTTCCTTCGAAGATGTGAGGTGGCGCGTTCAAACACCTCATAGTGTATATTGTGAACTGACTACCGGTGAAACGGTGATTACGTGCAGCTTTACTTGGCGTCTCATCGTGGAGAACACAATTAACCGCATAGCGAACTAGCCATGGATGTGGTTGATAATTGTGGAGGCTGTTCGACGCGGCGTCACTTTAATTCCGGCTGCAGAGTTCTACTTTAGTCTTTAGATTTGTCCTGTTGCAGTGTTCTACTTTGGTCTTTAGATTGTCCTGTTGCTCTCCTTTCCTCTTTCCTTTTTCCTCCCCTCCTTCCTATTTTCCATTTCTGTGTTGCTGTCACCTCCCTTCAGAAGAGTAGGCAGGCGTTGTGTCCCTTCCGGTGGCAGTTGCCAGCCTGCTCCTCGCTTTCCCTTTCCTGATACCTGTGTATATGTGTATATGTGTTCAAAACAAATAATAATAATTGATTTGACGCCTCTTGCAATATATATATATATATATATATATATATATATATATATATATATATTCTGCGGTTTTACGTGCCAAAACCACGATTTGATTCTGAGGCACGCTGTAGGGGGAGACTCCGGATTAATTTTGACCACCACGGTATCTTTAACGCGCCCCTAGTGCACGGGACACCAGCATTTTTGCATTTCGCCCCGATTGAAATGCGGCCGTCGCGGCCGTGATTTGACCCCGCGACCTTGCGCTTAGTTGCGCAACACCATAGCCGCTAAGCCACCGCGGCGAGTATAAGGCAACATTCGAGATACAGATGTAGTTTTAACTTCCCCGCTGTAGAACAGCTTGCTACATCCGCAATCATCACTCACGAGAACAGCCGCGCAACGCTTCCCACACCTAATCGCCACACGTCACAAGCCAGAACGATCGCATAACCATAACTTGCGTGCACCGCGGCCACAGCAGAGAAATGGGCATGCTGCTGAAAAGCATCACTTGGAACTGCTTCAAATATCGGATGAATCAAGTGTGCGTGAGGGATAATCTGTTACAGCATTGCCCTGGAAGCTGATGGAAGACATAGAAGAAGAAAAAGGGGGAAAAAAGAGGGAGGAATGAAAAGAGGGTGATGAATAAAGAAATACAAGAAGAATAAATTTTCCGTTAAAAATAACAGAAGTTCAAATTCTGTTATATCAGGCCACGAACACTACGAAGAAGGTGGCGTTTACAACATAGCGATGCGAGCACAATAGAAATTTTTGATGCATGGTTTGAATTTCCCCACATTGAAAACCAACTATAATTCCAGTCATGTACTTCTTCATTCGCATCGTTAACGTTTTCTTTCTTCATCACATCATCCTGTTCTAATCGTTTAGAATGATTGCCTACCCGCATCGGTGGCTTAACGGCTATGGTGTTGCGCGGCTAAACACGAGATCACGGTATCAAATCCCGGCCCCGGCGACCGCATTTCGATGGGGGCGAAATGCAAAAGCGCCCCTGTCCCGTGCATGGGGGTCAGGGGCAAAGATGCCCTGATGGTCAAAATCAATCCGGCGTCCCCGACTACGGCGTGCCTCATAATCAGATCGTGGTTTTTTCACGTAAACCCCCAGAATTCAATTCAATGATTGGCCATATCGCACTTATTATATTCACATAGTTCATGCCGATGGCTTGGCCAGGATCGGCATTCCCTGCGATATGCCTGTGGTCTGCGTCACCGTGTATCTGTAAATTGCTGCGGCGCATGTTAAGTAACGTAGCTTCATCAAGAATGCTATGGTCGGCATCACCAAATATTGGTCGTGAGCAATTTGAGAAAGAATACCGACTTTGTTTTACAGCGAAGCTGTTAGCCTCTAGTTGCTCGGGATATCCGATGCTATCATGTCTGCAGGCTGTTTGTAAGTCGTACTTTCCGAATTTTCGAGCGCATTTTACTTTGAGAAATTCAATTGGTGGAACAACGCACTTGCGCTAGGCGGAGGGTCTACAAGAATGAGGATGTACGCTATCTGTGCTCCTAGCGGCCGCGGCCACTCAGACAGACTTCAAACGGCGGCTGTCTTTCAGTTTCCGCGCAACAGGTCTGTGTTTTCTCGTATATTCGAATAACAATTCGAAGGAATCATGTCTGCAGCTTGTGTGTAAGTCATACTTCACGCATTTTTCTGACGCAATTTACAGGGGACACGCGAGCGCACAAACTATTTCGTTCTGGCATGTACGAATTCAAATTCCTGTGCCCGTCCTTCACGCTTAGGTTCGTTACATGGTTGCGAATTCGCTCCCTGTGGAGTCGAGGCGGCATATACCATGTAGTAGACCATAACTGTGACCATAACATATTAAAGAAAAAAAAAAGAGCTCAACTGACTGTGGAATTCGGTCCCTTAATATAGGATATACTTGAAGAGGAAAACGTTACTCAAACTACAAATCCCTATGCGCATTTAATAAATGAACAATATTGCCTAATAGAGTTCATAGTCCGCTTGGTTGTAGTCCTTTCAGATTCCTATCAAAAGGAGATAGATACTCTGAGCAGTGATCGGCGGCTTCAATTACGCGTTTGAAACTTTAAAGTTAGTTGTAATTTAGTTAAACCGGGCATCGTGATTTCTCGCGGAACGAACAACCGGGCCTTGAAGTATTACAGTTTCACAAGGTGAAATAGCAACATATTTCGCGATCGATTTGTAAGAGATGCGTGCAATTAAAGATGCAGAGGCGGTGTACGAACGCAAGACAACATTCGAATCTTCAAAGGGCACAGCGCCGATGTCGTGGTCCCTACTGGACAAAAGGGAGCAAGTCGGAATCAATGTCGGAATGAAAGTCCGGCCTGAGGAAGAGCCGTGAGGCTTGCACCGATTAAGCAATCTGCTCGTATTCCCGCCACTGTCACCAGGTGCTGCATGTCCGGGGCGCCCCTTGTGTTCGCTCATTGCCACGGGCATGTGCGCGGCGTCGTCGGTCGCGCCGAAGGAGCCAGCTCGGCCTCGCGAGCCGCTCAAGGGCGGTCGCCGCAGGTGAGCAGGGTGTCGCACGTGTGGCGCCGCAGCAGCGGCAAAGCACCGCGCGCTCTCATCACGCCATGCTTCCGCGGCGCCGAGCGAGTTCTTGGGCGTCCCTAATTTGCATAAACAAAGCCGCATTTCCTCTAACTAATTACGTCGACGAGGTGCAAACAGGAAGGGGACTCATGCGTCATCCGTGTTCGCGCCTCATTTGGTGCCGGGCCGCCGGCGCCGCTGCGGCTGACGTGCGAGCGGCAGCCGTCCCCGGCGGCGGCAGGCGCTCTTTTCGCACGCCGCGCCTCATACATGGCGCCCGTCGTCTGCTGGGCCACCGGCGACCGGACTCGCGGCCCCGACACGCACGCACCCTCCGCCCGCTCTGCGAGCCGCCGGTTGAGCGGAGCTCGCCGGCTAATAATTCACCCCTTAAATCAGTCAGCCACCGAGAAAAGGACGAATGCGGCGCTTTCTGCAGGCTCGCGTTAATGATCCGGACAAGTGTCAGCCCAGCGGGCTCCGCTCCAGCGCCCAATGTTTTCCCTGCCCCCGCAGTTTTGGCGGACAATGGCGTTTGCGGAAAGGGATGCTATGCCAAGCCGGCACGGAGTTTTGCAAGCGCGCTGCGGCGTCCGATTCGAGTGAAACGTGCAACTCTACTTGCTAAGCAATGCCGAGCCTCGCACATATAATCTGTCCTAAGTGGCACCACTTTTTGGCCTATCGAGTGCGGTATTTAATTGTTAGTTTATTTTATTTCATTTCAGGCGTGTGAAGGGGGACTCGGGCAAATGAAGTCATTTCTAATGCACTGAAAAGTGCTGAAATCACGCCGCACATTTTGTCCATGTGGATGCAAGCTGTAAGGGGACTGTCTCACTTGGGGCGATTTATTGGCGCGCACGCGTGGCGCTCAGCATGAGCAGCATATGGACGGAATTTCGGCGAGCATAGTCAGTGTTTGCATACAATTATGCCCTGTCGCGTCAATACAAAACATGCAGGTCTGTCTTGTGAGAGTGTAGTAAATATTGGTAGACTATAACTACATACTGAATATACACACGCGGTAGCTGGGGCCCAACTTGAATGTTGTACAGAGCGGCAAAAAGAATGCATGCTTGCGCATGTATCGAAAATGAGCCACTGTTTTAGAAAATTTTCAATGCTGCAAGAAACGATTAGGAATCAGGAACACCAACAGCGATGCACCCGCGGTTGCACTTCGGGCGCAGTGCTTCAACGAACGGCCCAGCGGGAGCCAAGGAATTAACGCGGTATCTGCGTAAGGGCTTGCGCACATGGTACAATGCGATTGAATGCTGCTCCTTTGACAAAGTGGCGAAATATTTCCTTGATGCAGGAAAGTAGCACAGCTGTAATTTGAACACGAACGAAATAATGTTTTGTGTGTACCACGGACATTTAAAAAAGATCGTTTTCAATTGGCGATCACTGAATGCAAATAGGCATGCCACACGAAAGCACCTCAAAGAATACCGCTTATTTTCATGATGGCGGAATGGGACAATCTTTTCTGGTTTAGTTTTCTTTCTTTCTTTCTTTCTTTCTTTCTTTCTTTCTTTCTTTCTTTCTTTCTTTCTTCATGGAGCACGACATGCACCCTATGCTTTCCCGACGCGTACGTGCGCCCCAGGCACTGCACGTACAAAATTGTGCAACTAAAATGGGCGTAGCTTTATTTGTGCGTTTTATGATATACGTTGTTCAGCAACGCGCTACTGTGAACCGCTATGTCGCTGCTTGAAACGCGCGTGCGCAGGCCGTGAGGCCCACGTTCAGAACGCCTTTCTCTATCGTGTAATATGGCAGGCTACAGCGCTCCATGCAGGGCAGCAACAGAGTAGCGCGTCCGTATACGTGCTCCGTAAACTAAGAGCTTTGCGTGTCATGACTCATTGCATCATATAGCTTCATTTCATCGTGAGTTATAATCTACTTGCTGCTCACCAACGTAAGCTCACGGCAATGCGAAGCAAAACAAGTATTCCATGTGAGCAGAGTATCCGTCCGACGCATGAAATGGCTTTCAACTACGTTTCCCTATGATTTGAGGGCCATTTCCACCCGCTGCGAAAGCCGACTGCTGTAGCCATGCGCTGTCTGCCAGAAATGAGCTAGCTGTCCGTGCTGGGAATCCCAACGTAGACGCGGCACTGCTTTAGAAGCATCATTACTCCTGTTCCCCCATTAGTGATCGCTGTATAAGGAGCGCTTTTCGAAAGAACGAAAGGAAAAAGAAAAAACGTGTCTTGCGCTTCGAACGAGCTCTTCTTATCGATGACACGGTCGTCGTTTCCTCCAAAAGGGGCACGCATACAGTTGCTCCCTCGCGGCATCATGAGATTCGAGATGCATGCGTGCTCCCTGCACGGAGACAGCATGCACTGATTCAGAGCCATTTCGTGGGGAACTCCTTGCCTCGCCGAGCGGTAGCGCCTCGTCGATGCCCGGCCAGTCATCACCGGCGGCGGTGCGCCCCTGTCGCGCGCTCCTTCTCTCGGGCGTCCACCAGCGACGCCGTGCGAACAGCGTGCTCTAGCTTGGCTGAGCCCGACGCCGGCGGTTGCGATGAGCGAAAGCTGGCGCACGCAGCGTGGCGCACGCATGCGCGCCCCAAACGCAGGTGCCCCGAGCGTATCCGGACGCCGCTAATGGCCGGTGAATAATTGGATTAATTAGCAGCAGCTCAGTGTGCAGTCCGCCGGCGGCAACCGCCGCCGCGGTATGGCACGCGTCTCTCGGCTGCAGGTACGCAGCGTCGCGCCGCTGCCAGTGTGGGTCAAGCGACCCCGCCGTAAATATAAAGTCAGCAGCCGAAGCAGCGCCCCTTCCAGCCTCGCTGTCTCTCTCGGTGGCCACCACTAACCAAGTTTTTTTCTCCCCCGCTCAGCTGCCGATGGAACGTCCCCTCAAAACAGAGGCCTCTTAGTTTTGCGTGGTCCAGTGCTTGATTTATGCGCGCGCTTCGCGGTGAACGAGAAGCTCGCTCTCAAAAGTGCGTGGCTTTGAGCCCGCGGCGAAGGGAAACGCGCGTTGCGTTGGCTTCCTGCGCCAGGCAGGCACTAACTCAGCCCCGCGACAAGCGTGGCTAAAGCGCACCTCAAAACAAGCGAACGAAACGGCGCATCCTAGCGCAGACGTGTTGCGAAAAGGGTCGTCACGGATCACTTATCTTCAGTCTGCTTTACTTTTACCGGTGAAGCGCGAATAATCATCGATATCGCAACTTTTAGCGCGTCAAAGACAATGTGGTGCTTTTCGGGCGTCTTATAGTATAAGGCGTGAGGTAATATCGTTTTTACCGCTAACAGTCCTTGTTTGCGGTTATGCTCTGATCGCCCACCCGTCGCGATGACTCGTACGTAATATGGCACCCTGGTACTGACCAGGAATTGCGGTGTCGATTCCTGAACTCGATGACCACTTCGCTAAGCCGACAGGAACGCTCCGTGTAGTGCGATCTTGGTGAGCGATATGAGCCGAAGCTGATAGCAAGTGGTACGAATCCTCGTTCGCTTCGCTTTTTTTTTCTTAACTATATTGATAAATATCTCAGATCAACTAGAATAACAATGATGTCTGTGCAAGATGACATGATGCAGATCTTTTGTAAGTTAGGCTTGGCATGCGTGCGCTCCAGTCTAAATCACATGGAAGAGACAGAGAGAGAAGAATGAAAAAAAAAAAAGACTCAGTGCCCTTCCACTCTGTGAAGAAGGATGACCAGCGAAGGTGTGAATGTCGGCCCCTTAATGGCGAACTGCACCTCCGCCGCGGGTAGGCCCCCCCGCCATTGCACTATCTTCGGGATCGGCCCACGTATGGGTAATGCTTAACGCCTGCTTCACCTCCGCCGCGAGTCGGCCCGACATTGCACTATCTTGGATATATTTTTCTACACGCGGACACGATAGCGGGGACAGTAACCCTTAACAGCTTCGCTGTAAAAAAATCTGGGGTTAAAAAAAAAGATATGCTAGAACTACTATCTGATTATGAGGCTTATAACGTAATGGGGGACTCCGGAATAATTTTGACCACCTGAGGTTGCGTAACATGCACCTAAACCTAAGTACACGGACGTTTTTCATTCCGCCTTCATTGAAATGCTGCCTGTGCGGCAGGGATCGAAACTGCCACCTCGAGCACGGCGGCTACCGGAGGGGGTTCCAAGTCACTTGTTTCTCATTTTCTCGCGCTAGATTAGTTGCACGCCGATGCAAATGCTTGCTGTAACAGAGCCGCACGAAACACTGCGTTTTTCTATTATAGTGGGAATACTGCGGTACGAAACATACTGAGTATTATATATAAATACCGGGGGGAGTATGCACTAGCTTTCGCTAGTGTCACTTTGTCGCATTTCGCGTGGAACTGCAAACAGCTTCCATTGCGAAAGATGCAAGCGATGTAAAGCAGGAAGACTGCGGTGGAATCTGCCGAGATTCTGCAGCAACGTACCACATCGTAATTAAGTTTTCTTATTGCCTGCTAGATACTTTCCGGAGAAGATCAAAGAAAACTCGGCCATCATCATAGCTTTGCATTCAAAAGAGAAGAGTGATGTCATTTAGGACATTGTTAGGAGAAATGAGTTCAAGAAACAATAGAACCGCGCTCAAATTAAATTCACACCCCGCCGCCGCCGTTAGTTACGTTGCGTAATTTGGGAGGCTTTCGCCAAGATTTTCGCTGAAACCATTCTAATGAAAACTTGTCGAACCGTCATCGAGCCACTGCTATAAAGGGGGATTTTTTTTTATACAATACAGAATTTTTTAAAGAATCGCCTATGGCAGCCTAGTCTAGTCATTGAGCTGGATTACCCAAAGAGGCGGACATAACTTGCACGAGAAATCGAAATGCATAATCGACTAATTAAGAAAAATCACTAACTCTATTTTCAATTAATTACTTTACGGCACACAATGAAATTTACGAATTGCATCCGATGACTTAGCAAGGCCTATCCCCTGAATGGATCTTCAGAATGATACCAGTTAGTAGATATACATTCCCAATGTGTGCCAGAATATACATGGGCGTTCCAATTACTTTTGTGCTTCAATGAATAAAACGGCGGCATGGTAAAGTAGTAAATGAAACAATGGTTCAGCTTTACCGGAAGTTTCAGTGCGCTTATCTCGAAACCTGTGCGGTCTTTATATGTCGTTCCAAATATACCTTGAAAAGTCACCGGCTACAATTCCTAAATTACAATATGTGCCGTAAAGTAATTAATTAGAGCGTCCGTTTTTGTAACTGGTACTTAACTAGTGAAATATGCATTTCGATTTCTCGCGAGAGTAATGCCCGCAGCTTCGAGTAATCTAGGACGAGAATTACGCTATCATTCTACAGATGATTTTTTTTTTAAATTCTGCATGGCTCTAAAAAAATGGTATAGCAGTGCCTCGATGACCATTCCATAGTTGACACTATAGTGCGAAATTTCGACGAGCGTCCCTTCTCTTCCTCTTATCGACTCTGGCACACTCGTAGTCGAAACTGCAGCTTCCCTGACCCTTCCTCTCATCTGTCCTCATAGCGGAAGCGAAGGCAGCTTATGCAATACCCGTGATGTTCGACTGGTCATGCCCAGCGAAATCACCACCTGTCCCTTGTATTTGGATTGTTTCATTTCAATTTTATATTCGATACAGTTTTCAGCCTATTACCGATCGACAATCCAGCCACAACGCAACTTACGTCGAGTATGGCCCGTAGTTGTATCACTAAAATAAATTAGGACTGTCTAAAAAAATTGGCGAGATTGGGAAGGAGCTTCCCAATACCGCCAAATTTTTTTCGGTGAATAATGCGGGTCACCTAAAACCAAGTTTGCCAGCCGCACGATACTTCTCTATTTTACTTGTCCCAACCTGCGCCTGTACCTGATGTTCGCTAACCTATGTTTTCTATAGCTATTCACCTATGGCCATCTCGCGCTGTTTCTTTTTTTTTTTCTTTAATGGCGAAGCGGACAAAGCATCGCCACAAATAAATGTTTTCTTTTTCGTAGATGCCATTTTGAATTGTCGTGCTCAAGTTCAATTTGTGTTTACAAAGTGCGTGACATCGGCGTTCACCTACTTTTTTCTGAAAAATACTAAATCCTTCAGATTTTCCAATGATGCATTTGTGAGCACGCTTTACTCTCCCGCACAGAGAAACCAACCGGCCAACGATAGGTTCATGAGTGACGTAGGAGGACACTGTGTAACGATATAGTATATGACGACGGAAGTTCTTCTAAATTTAGGAACTGTAACGGCCAGGTAAAGTTGTTTCAAGGCCTCTACACACTCTGTTGAGGATGTCAATGCTGAGTGAAGTTTTACGCCTCAGAGCGACAGCTACAGGCGATCAGGCACGCCGTAGGGGTAGTTGCGGATCACTTTTGATCAGTAAGGCTTCGTTAGCGTCCACCAAAAGCTCAGTATACAAGCGCTTTCGCATCCCACGCCCGCGAAATGTTGTTGCCATGGTCAGGAATCGAACCCACGCCGTCGGGCTCAGCACCAGACTCGCAGTAGTCACAAAACCGCCGCGGCGAGTTATTCAGCAAATTATGATCGCCTGTATACACTGATCATTAAAGAGACAAAGGAAACAAAACTACCTAGGCGCTAAATATCGCTATGAGTGAAACATGTTCATAATAGCCGAAGATGCGTTCAAAATGGTACGCACACGTATAATCAACTCCAAGTTGAGCACAGAAAGTTGTTTGGGCGCTAACTTCTATAGCAAGAGCATCGACGGGATTTCACGCACGGAAGCCCCTAAACAGCCTAAACCGGTCGCTGGAAAGCAAAAAAAGGCGAGCCGCGTATGCGCCCGCTGAACGAAAACAAAAGCTACCGCCACGCTCGTTCGCTCGGCACGCACGAAGTCGGCCGGGCGAGCGGTCCGTGCTCCTGCCGAGCACGGAGCGGTTATCAAGCGCAAAGAAGACAATCGCCACCAGGTAACCGAACAGCGGAGTGAGCTCGCCGAGTTTCTGATAGTTGCTAGCTTCTCGCGCTGCGTAAACCGGCCTGGCCATTAGTTGTGCTGTGTGCCGTGATAAATTGAGCCGATGTGGCGCATTTGTTTGCACCTGAGGCTCGGGCGCGCGCGGCGTCGGACTTTCGTGGCGGCGATGCGCGCTGTCACAAGTTGCGGCGGCAGAACCGCGCAACTTGCGCTCTTCCCCCGGACCGCCGCTTCAGCCAACGGCTTTTCCCGCGAAGCGTCCAAGGTGAGTTATGATCGGCGCTCGCCAAGAGCGTCGGCGTCTCCCAAGCGGGACGTGGTTGGAGGGGAGGGTGGGCCCCAGCCAGTTGACGGGGAGAGGCTTGCCCCATTTGCTTCTGCTTCCTCCAGCAGCTCCCCCGGCGCTGACGACGCACGTGCGAAGAGTAGCCGGGCTGGATGCAATAATTGCACGCGCAGCCCTATCCTTGCCTCTAGGAGCTCGAAACGACTCGGACCGTGACAATGATGGCTGATTAATCGCCGCCCGTGCTCTCGGAGACGGCACCTCCTCCCCCTTCAGGCGGCGAACAACGAGCCGTTGTTCGCGCGCGATTCGCGTGCATGCTGAAAGGGTGGGAATCATAGCTACCGCGTGTCAGGCGACCGGTGAATGCGAGCGGATGCGATCGTGAAATATGGCACCTCAACGGACCCGGCCGCCTCTTCGGCGTGCCACTGGAGGCGCCGCCTTGCGAGCGCCAACGACGTCTTAATTGGGCCCCGGCGAGCGCGCCCGAAAAGCGCGCGAAGTGCGTGATTCGAGATAAAAGCTAACCCCGCGCGTTCCTGCTCATTTGCATCCGCGAGCAAAGTGGCTCTCTGCCAGGTGCGCTGAGGCTCTGCTCCGGCCCGTGAACTCATCCTTTTCTCCGGTCATTCCATTGAAGCCGCGCTACGGGTTTTCCCCAGTGGTGAGGAAAGCACGCGCGTGCTCCAACCCCCCCCCCCCCCCCCCGCTTTATTTTTTTTTTATTCTCTCCTCTCGGCCGAAGGAACAAAGGGAAGCCGTTTGCTAGGCGGCTGTCCCTAAACAACGCCCCCAATGTCCCCGCTGTTCTCTAAGCGCTATGCAACGGGCTAGCGCAACACAGCGGAGATACGTGCGCATCGGTCCTGCCCGTGAGCGGGGAAACTTAGGCTGTACATTTTGTGGAAATAGCACGCGAGGAGGCGCACTTTAGAAGTCGTGCGCTAATCCTTCAGCAAGCTCCATGGCATTCTGTTTCTCTCCGCAGAGATAAAGAATAAATAAACAAAGAGACTAATCCATCTCGTATCCACGATGCTGTTTCAGTTGATCTTGCACTATATATATATATAGAAAGAGAGAGAGAGAGAAAGTAATTTTGGCAGATGTTAAAATTATAACTAGTTTATAATGATTCTCGGTGGATAGCGAAATTCTAATTATATAAAAAGTGCCCCTAGTTGATGTTCAGCGCTGTGTATGTACGTATAAATGACGATACGCCAAGGGAAATATCCCCATGTAACCGTGCAAAGTCAATAAATTTTGATCAGATGATGCTCAGACAGAGACGGCTGAAGCAGCTAAAATTAGCGTCAAGGATAGCGAGATGCTTTGGAGCTCCGATGAATGACGTGCACAGAGGATTTAGTAAGACCGTTTTAAAGTCGCAAAGCATGCGGTGAGGAATGCATGATTGTCTTAACGTCGCCATTTGTTGGCTGGCATCCTGATCAAAAACGCATGATTATTGAGCGCACCGACATGCATTATCCCCGTTCACACGAAGTGATTTTTGCGCTGCGATTTTCGAAGCTGCGGTAGACACAGATGCGAACTTCGCGTAGCCGCTTCACTTGCGCCGATCGTGGCGACCGCGTTTTTCGAACCTTCGAGGACCTAGGAGGTAAACCGAATTATCGTTGGCGTAGGTTGTTTACTCAGTTCGCTTCGGTGAAAAAGAAATTAGAACAAGCTAGAAATGGTATTTGTGAAACTTTTTTTTTCGTGTTTAGTCTCAACTACCAAAACAAAAAATAAGCACCAATGTCACCGTGACGTGTCCGATGATCCATGTTTGTTATTTGTTCCCTGTCTATGCCCCCCGAGCAAATTTTTAAGTATGTTTAACACTCCTGAACATCAAAAAAAAAGTGAGCGCGAAAATTGTTGGCTCTCCCCGAAGTAGATGTAAGCATGAAATGGCTACCTGCAAAGCAGATTGGTTCTGGATGACACTAGCCCCAATCATAAAATGGGTGTAATGCATGTTCGCAATGGCACACCCCAACACATCATACCGCACCACGCTATACTGCGCACTGGTTCATATGGACGCAATAGTTTCCTGTCGCAGACAGAACCTCATTGCAAATATCGTCTCGGTCAAACGGCCATTCACGGCACGCCGGACGCGGCCGGCGCTGCCGGCGCGCCGCAAACGTGGCGGAACTCGTGGACCACTGGCGTTGAAAAGAGTCCTCAATGCCAAAATATGACAATCAAATATATAGTGCCGTGCATCCGCCTTTTGAACGCCGCTATTGGAAATGACAGATAAAACTTCAGCGCGCCAGAAGTCACAGATTGAGTGATATTGTGAACAAACATTAGGAAGAACTCGGGAGCAATAGTTTTTGTAACTTGTTTGGGAAGTAACTAGCATATGTAATGGGGTCTTGACTGGTTGCCCGGATGATCTCGTTTCGTTCTCGCAACTTGCCGGGATGTTCTCGTTTGAGTGCCCGGATAACGGCTCTGGCGTTTGGTCACTTGAAGCCCGTCGACAACAGGAGCTAAAAGGATTTCATGCTTATAAACAATCCTTGATGATTATATATGTCATGCCAAGCAATTCTAACATGCTTAGACGACGCTGGCCGTAGTGGGCACGATGGTACGACGACGATAGTGTAACGAGACCTACATGAAGACCGCGGGGTGACGACGCTGGAGCAACGACGATGGTGTGATGACGATGGCATGACGAAGGCGGTGTGACGACGGAAGTGTGACGACGTCTGCTTGACGACGGAAGTGTGAAGACGGAGTGACGGCAACTACACGAAGACCATGAGGTAACGACGCTGCAACAACGACGATGGTGTGACGACGACGACGTGAAGGCGTCGGCGTGACGACCATGGTATGACGACGATTATAAGACGACTGAGGCATGACGACGATGGTGTGACGGATCTGGAATGACAACGACGGCATGACGACAGTGGTATGACGATGATTCTATGAAGACAGCGTGTCGGCGATGGCATGGCAACAAAGGGATGACGACGGTGGAATCATGACGACGGCGTGAGCAAAAAGGTATGACGACAATGGGTGGACGACATTGCAATCTCTACGTCAAAGTGACGGCGATGGAACGAACCCAACAGTATGAAGACGATAGAATGATGACGGCGGTATGGTGACGAAGGCTCGAAGACAGCGTGATGACGACAATGTGACAACGCAGCGTCATCAATAGGATAAAAACGGCGAGAAGATGACGGTGACATGATAAAAAATCATCACAATGTCAATGAAGGCGGTGAAATGACGATGAGGACATGAAGACGACAGCATGACGACGGCATGTTGATGCTTGAGCTCACGTCAGCTCTCACGTGCGTCACCTGCCGCCGCGGGTCGCCTTAATTAGCACTATATCCGATGTTTGTTTGCACTAAACACGGTACCGGCCACTCGGGCTGCCTTAATTGGCACTATATTCATATTTTTAGACTGCTCTATTCCGGGATCGGCCCACATTAATCCACATTATTCGGCCCACAACGTAATCTAAACGTCACCGCGTCCTTGCGCGTGACCGTGCGCTTGCCTTGGCTCCGACGGGGTGGTGGCAGGCTGAGTGGCACGAACCACGAAGACGCTTCTGAATTATCTTTAATTTATTCCAGTCTACATACTTCCCATACGCGCTGCGTAAAACATGAACGCTAATTAGGTTGGTCGTCTACTCAGATCCTGTCGCAATGGACGCCGCTACGCCTATGTTAGGACTTCCACTTGTGCCGATGCTGCATCTGTGATTGCACTAAAGATGCCTAAAATTGGAAAAATAAAAGAAAGCAATCATGGAGGAGGAGGAAGAGGATAATAAGGAAGGAAAGGTAGAGAGGTCAACCAGACGCACGTCCGGTTTGCTACCCTATAGGGGGAAGGGTTTAAGGGATGAAAAGAAAGGCAATCATAGAGGAATGGCGTTTGATGAGAGACTTGGAACAGCCCCCGGGCATGTCCGACATGCCCTCTGGTTAGAAAGGGTGCTGCCCAACTGTTGGCCAATTGTAACGAGTAAAGTGAGCGCTGGTTGAACTCACGTGTCCCAACAATAGTTCCCCGCCCTTTTTTTTTCTTTTCTTTTTGTCCAATGTTACAGTGCTGCCGATACTATTGTTCTCGTGCGGTTTCGGAAAGCATTGGCCAATGTGGGGCCCATTGTGAACAGGCCCTAAGGGCTGAGATGCTCAGAGATGAGGCTCCAATCCGAGGTTCTTATGCCCGGCGCTCATTTTCCTCATTGATGACCTTAAAATTTCTTTTTTTGCAATTACAAAATTTTTTTCGCTACTGCAGCACGAGTGAAATTCCGAGTGATGAATGCTGCAACATCACAGCGAATGTGAAGCCAGCAACGAAGTAAGCGACGCAACACAAGTTGGGGAGAGAAAGAAAACGAGACAGTGCTTATGATTCCATCTGAAACGAATTGGCTCACATGTATGTCGTAAAAGTCAGTGAATATGAGGTGCCATATACACATATTTCAGAAGCTCTCTGCAAATGGTGCTTGACACGCTATCCTGTTCGGGGAATGGCTCTAAATACTAACGATAGTCACCGTGTGTCCTTTCGCATACTCGAAAACGTAAACAAAAAAAACATTCGATGGCCTCATCTTTGCTAGTGCGCTACTCTCGAAAGTTCATCCAAAGACTTCTTGTAGGGGTGCACGTCCCCATAAGAACATCTTTGTAAGCTTAACGTATGGCGTCATCACTTTTCCTTGAACCGGCGTATCTACCGACCGAGTAGAGCATAAAAACGCGTGATTAACCACGACCGGGCGCATTTTGCGTGTCTTCACGGTGCGGAAATCTTTCCGCTGAAACACGAGCGTGGGTTTCAGTGCTGATTATCACCTAAATCTCGGCCTATCCGAAGTTCTCACCACCCGGGAGATTGCAATTTGCCGTCGGGGCCCATCATCCGAGCCGGCGCTGCAACGCGTCGGCCTCCCATCGGCGGCAGACAGGGCGGCGATAGCTGCTATTTGTGCTCCGACTTTTCCGGCTCCACATTACGGCTGCTCATCCCGGTGCACGCCCCCTTTCTGACAGCGCATCCGCTCCGCGCACGCCTGCGGCTTTAATCTCGCGAAGATAGCGCGCATCTCTTACGTCAGAAGCGAGTCATTTGGATAGAGCCACTGGGAGGCTGGCGCTGGTATCGGCAGACGCATTTGCCACTTGCCGGGCCGCAGCTCGTGAGCGCTCGGCTCGTAGACACACTGCAAGACGGGTCGCCCTGACGCGCGTCTCTTAACTGTGAAAAATTGGTTTGCGAAGTACCCGCAGGCTAATGGGTTTTTAATAGTTTAAACGGGAACAGTCTCGTTTCTTGCAGCGTGTGGCGCCGCCGCCAAAGCGCGCCGGGTCACGTGGCGTCGTTACTCGTCCCCAGACGGTGGACGGCATTCGCTAGCACTGCCGGGCTATACTTAGTGACTCCGGGCTGCAGGCGTCGAGACTGATTAAGCAAGTTCGAGCGCTCTTAAGAATTAATATCGCGCAGGGCCTTCCAAAGGTGAGGAGAGCTTCGACGAAAGTGCGGAGGGGACTTTCGATTGGTCCCGGCGGAGACAAATGCGGCGAGCTGATTGGAGGATGCCGTTCCGGAACAGGTGCGGAAGATGGTGCGCTGAGAGCGCAGCCAGCAGGTGCCAGCAGCTTGAAGGGCACCGCGTAGGAGGGGCTTTACGTGCACCGCAGAAGCCCAGCGAGCGGCGGTGGCTTCGATCGCGCTGGTGTCGAGACCCTCTGTTCAGCGCCACTGAGGTGAAAGACTGCTCGGGAGGGGGCCTTGTGCTATACAGGACGCCATTATTTTTTCACCTGTTGAGAAATGCGAGCAGAAAGTCGTGGTGAAAGCGCGCTCCCGTCTTTCGCGTGGCCCTACATTTTATTATCTATCGCTGCTTCATAATCCACGCGAAGAAATGTGGCGCTGAGCTCGTCAATGGCTCCCTGAAAGAGTTCTTTGTCGTGTCATTAGCGCACATGTAACTGCATGCAATGATTCTACTACGCTCACGTCCACTTCACGAAACTGACTCTCTTTTCCCTCTTTCCAAGCCTTATTTGCCCCGCCCCATTGCAACGTAAAAAAAAACGGAAACTCGCCTCTGGTTAACCTCCCTGCCTTTCCTACACGTCTCTATTAATTGCTCTACGGTACCGGTGAAGCAATGAAGCGGTAGCCCTCACTGACGCTAGTACCCATCACAAAAAGAAATAAATAGTTAAAAGAAGACACAATACAAAAAACAACATCAATTAGAAAGCGTAAAGGAAACAGAACGAGAAGATGAAATGTATTTAGAGAGTGAGGAAGGGACTTGAGCTGGGGGATGGAGGCTGGCTTGTTCTATCTATACAAGGCGTCCCAGCTAACTTTAGACATAGTTTAAAAATACCCGAATGCCACGTAGCTGGACAGAACCAAGGTAATGTTGTTTGCCGCCGCTTGGAGATACTTAAACTATTTTTGTTTCATTTCGCCTCATTGGATAATTAGTCTTAATTAGTTAATCAACTTCTCAAATATTATAATTAGATGAAAAGTGTCAATGAGAAAATTGTAGAGCGACATGAAAAACTCCCGAAACAGCTTTCAGTTTCTCAATACGTTTTACATAAATGTGTTTTTCCGAGGAGGAAAGCAGCCCGCGTATACATGCAAAGTGCCTCGAGCGGCCAGTCGCGCGGCAATTTTGCGTGCATTTGAGGGCTTCTTTCACTCTCGGAAAAGCTTCCCAGCGTGTGCTTGACGTACGAGTGGCAGAGTGAGCTAGTATTCAAGAATTTGCAGCTGTGTGAAGGGATACGGCGTTGAAAGGGTTTGATAGGGCCTTCCTGTGCTTGAGGGCATGGCGAGAATGTATGACCGAGAGTACTTTGCGCATTTAAACAATCGAGGAAAAAGAATAACGGGCTGACCACAGCGTTCCTCGATCTGTTGGCTGCCAAAATTTGGCCCCAGGCGGGCCAACTGTTTGTAATCCATAACAGTGTGATAGGGTTTGAAACTTGATACGCACATCGAGCGCCAGTGAGGAACGCCCGCCATGTAATACGCCTTGTGTTGGAAAATTTTCTGGAAATAGGGTCAGCTTTTTGTACCTGGACCACGACGCCAGGTATGTATCAACGGCTAACATAAGGCAAAAAAGAAAATGGCTCCAATCTACGCTGTCAAGGTGGTTGGCCAGCGAAGCTGTGGTATCACTTGATCCGACAGATCAATGGGCCGTAGCCTTGAACTAGTTCCTGCCGAGCCTGAGCAAGACGCCGTTGTGCATACTGACGTTGATGTTCTTTTCATTGCTCATCGCATTCGCGGTGCTCTTCAGGCGTCCTAACTGGGTGGCTTACTTTGGGCAGGAACCACTGCGTCCTGCCTTGCCTGAACACGACGCCGTTGTTCATATTGATGTTGCTGTTCCCGTCACCGCTCATTGTGTTCACGCTGCTCTTCGTAAGTGGTAACAATGCGCGGCCTTTCCATAGAGCTATCAAAACACAAATGAGATCAATTGCTAGGAGGGTTCTTCTTTTACATATGAAAGCCTAATGACGTCACCCCCTGCTTCGCATGCTACAGTTGCCGCTTCCCAGCAACTGCAGCTCATGCAGCCGTAAGCTTTACTGGAAGCACTTGCGGCGAACACTATGCGCGAAGGCGAGCTTTCTGGTTCTCTTTTTTCTTTCCCCTGCACGTCCAGCGCCGCCGCTGCCGCGGATGCGCGGAGGCGAGCGCCATCTGGTGGTTCTGCAAGGAACTCACCGGCGCACACGACGTGCGCCTCCCGCTGTGATTGGTTGAGTTTTTTCCCACGGACACGACAAATGCATTGGAGGTACAGGTATACAGTTTCGGTGTATAAACAACTCAATACCTCTGTAAACAACTGTACTACAGCGCAAAGCAAAAGTAGCAAAAGAAAACCAAACAGTGAGTATGAGAGCATGGGTTAACGAGGGATAAGCAAGTTGAGCGAGTGACTGAATTTTTCTCGGTCAGTTTCGTTTGTTTTCGGGGAAACTGTTCGAGAGATGAATGGCACGTGGAATTGCAAGCTAGTTGAATGCTTCAGTTTTACGTAGATGCGCGTGGAGCTAAGGGGATTGTGTAATCTGTGCGGCATGTGCGATGAAGTTTCTAGGCACAGGGAGCATTTATTAGTGTGTGGTGCACTTATGAAATAATGACATAAGGGCTACGTCGCGACGGTTACTCAGCAGCTGAACTGAAAGATGAAGTTCTATTTGAGTTACGCTAGAATGATAGACATAATTCTGGGAAATGAAACGTGCAGCCCTATTTTGAGTTGATTCCAGTATGTGAATTAAGTAATTTTGGTGGGGAGACCAGACCGGAGCGGCGAATTCAAGCCGTGGGCGAACGAATATTTGAAATGACAGTTTACTGATAAGTTTATGTGCGTTTCGAAGCTTGCGGCGCAGGTAACCCAGTGATCGAGAAGCATTGACACAGACGGTGGTGATGCGAGAAGTCCAAGAGAGGTTTGTAGAAAGATTTACGCCTAGATATTTAAATGATGAGACCCGAGATAATGGGACTTTGGGACAAAACATCACTTTAGGTTTTGATGTGTTTAGAATCATTAGCCATGTGTCACACCAATTAGTAATTTGGTTAAGATCGTTTTGAAGCATCTGGTGGTATAATCTGGTAATAGGACGATATAAAATGGAGTCGTCAGCGAATATGTGTATGCATGATGACGAGTTATTTGGTAGGTCATTAAAGTACATTAGAAAGAGTAAGGGACCAAGAACGCTTCCTTGTCGTACACCATAAGAAACATGGAAAAGGGGCGAATAGAACCTGTTAGCGAAAGTAAACTGCTGCCCGTTTGAAAGAACATTTCGAAGCCAGCATAAAGTTAGTGAATCAAGCTTTAATGATGATAGTTTCAGAAACAGGCGACAATGGGCTATGCGGTCAAACGCTTCAAAAAAATGCACCAAGGCGCAGCCAGTTTGAAGGTTTAAGTCCATGTTAGAATGTAAATCTGTCGTAAATTCTAGCAGTTGCGTTTCGCACGACAAACCTCTCCTGAAACTGCTGATTACGAAAAAGTTGTTCGTTTCTAGGGGATGGTAAACATGAGATGCAATGTTTCATCATTTTACAACATACGCACGTGAGCGATGTCGGTCGGTAGTTTTCAGGCAAGTTTCTGTTATCGTCTTTGAAGATGGATATGACTATGGCGGTTTTCCAATCTTGGGGAATCTGACCTGTAATTAAACATTGACGGAAATGTGGTATAAATACCTGCTAGATATTGAGACTGTATTCTTAAGCATTTCAGAATTAATATTGTCAATATACCTGCTGAAGACGAAACTTTCAAGTTATTAATAAGTTGAGCAATACCATCAATAGTAATGCCAATAGGTTTCATGTACCGGTAATCTAGGTTTACTACAACGGGCAAATTAGTGGTACTTTCTTTCGTGTATACGAACGAAAAGAATTTATTGAATACTTTTGCGCACTCACTATTAGAAATAGGGGTATGTTTTCATTGTGTAACGGAATGTCATTAGTGTGGCGTTCAGGAAATAAAATTTGCCAGAACTTTCTAGGATTAGATTTGAGTTGTGAAGGAAGTTCTTGGAAAAAGTATTTATTCTTGGCTAAACTGAGAGCGAAGCAGTATGCACTTAAACAGTTAAGCTACCTTTCCCAAGCTGACGTGGTGCCAGTTCATTTTGCGGTTCTGTACGAACGTTTCTTTTTGTTTATTTAGGTGTAGGGACTTAGTGAACCACCGTTTGTTTTTATCGTCAGTTATTGTTGTTAGAGGAATGTGCTGGTCAACCAATATGCATAACTTATCTCTGAACATGACCTTGTTATGATGACTAGGCCTGGTGTGGAAGGAGGGTAGAAATGGATGTTTAAAGAAGGATTCTACCTCTTTGTTCATTACTTCATAATTGCCCTTGTAGTCACGAACTGAGTTTCTTGAGACACCTGTAAATTTTAATGGGATACTGATGGACACATGAAGTAACCAGTAGTCACTGAAACCATCTGAGAACGTTACTTGTTCCATAGTCTCCGGGGCGTTCGTTAGTATAAGATCTAAGACGTTAGAGCCACGGGTAGGTTGGTTCGTGATCTGGAACAGATTATAGTCTAATGTTAGGCAAATGTATTCTGAAGAAAAACTGCAGGATGACGACAGAGTGTGGCCAATGAATGAGTCACCAGTATGGTATGTGAATTCGGTTCGACAGAGAACTCCCAGGGTTCTACAAGCACACATAAATACTCAAGAAAGTGGATGGGGAAACGCCGCCGCGGTAGCTGAATTGGTAGATCATCGTACGCGAAATGCGAAGCTTGTGGGTTCGGTTCCCACCTGCGGCAAGTTGGTTTTTCATCCACTTTAATTTCCATTAATTTATCGTTACTTTATTTCATTTATTAAGCACAAGTAATTTCCCCTATGTTGTCCTTGGTGTCAGTGTTTGTTGGCTTCTCATGATATGACTCCTCATGACTTCTGACATCATGACTTCTCATGATATATATATATATATATAATGCTCATATGGAGCTGACGTCAGTTTCCCTCTCACTTCGCCGCGGATTCTGCGTGGTCCCTTCAAGAAGTCAGGAGTATTATGCCATGCTCTGCGACATTATACCCGAGTTCTCCGACCTCAGATGCTTCTATCATGCGCTTATAGTTACCCAAGCTGCCACCCCGTTCCACGTGCTGTTTGAGAGCCTTCTGTCTTCTTTTATTTTTTTCTGACTATATTGAGTAAAAGTGTACGTGCTGGCGTCCGCTAGCCTGCCTGTTTCGAAGCAGAAGACTCAGTGAGTCGTAGGTGTTTCTTTTCGGGGTTCATTCCGAAGCTAGGACGTGAATGTGCTCTCTTCGCTTTTGACAGACCGATGATTCGACGGCGGGTTCTGGCCGTAGGAGTCGTCTTGCCAACGTCATCTTGCCGCCGTTGTCGCTATGTGTCATTGGCTTCATTGTCGTCAATTTCGCCGGACCATCTACCACAGTTTTGGGTAGCACTTGAGGCTTTTCCTCCAGCTGGCCCTCCATAATTTTAGTTGCGTAGACACGAAAACACAAGACCGTGCCCGAAGTTGAAAAACGCATAAATGACTTTCACTGCCCACATATGCAGTCACTTCGGCTGAGCAACAACAAAAGCAGTAACAATAACTACGAGAGGGTAAATTAGGTGAAAAAGAAAAAGGAAGAAATGTTCGGATCGTCAACGTCTGTCTCTCCACAGACAATGAAGGAATAGAAGGAAAACCGATAGGCCCGAATTTTGTTAATCACAACCACATGAAACCACCAGTTAATGAAGTCAAGGAAAACATTGGGAAATTATCTGTAGTTTCAATTGAACTTTAGGAATTATAAGCTGAAGGCAAATCAAAGTGGACGAAAAAACAACTTGGCACCAGTGGGAGCCGAACCCGCAACCTTACAAGACAAGCATTAAGTTTACATCAAGTTAATTGATTACGACGTTATGACATCTATATATATATATATATATATATATATATATATATATATATATATATGTGTGTGTGTGTGTGTGTGTGTGTGTGTGTGTGTGTGTGTGTGTGTGTGTGTGTGTGTGTGTGTGTGTAGGCGAACGTTAGAACCCGACAAGTTTAGCGACCGGACCTCCTGACCCGTGTTGAGGGGAGAGAGCACGAAGCAGGGGGAGACGTCGTCCCCTCCAACCCCCCTACCCCGCGTGCCACCCGAGCAGGCGCGAATGGCTCGTTCACGCTTTCTGGCGAGCTAACGAAACAACCTTCATACGGGTCCCGCTGGAGCGCGCTAAATATAACGGCCTCTTATTTTCTTGCGCTTCATTTAAAAGGTCTGTCACCGGTGCGGAACTGACGGCGTCGTGACGGCCCCAGGCGAGCCGGCGCCGTTATCTCCTTCAGAACAGCCAAAGTTTCGAGCGACTGCTAACCGACATAATCTGTGAAAACGGACCTCCCCAAGGTGCCGGCCCAAGACAGACACATAGACGTCCACTAACGGGGAATACAAAAAAGAAAAAGCAAGAGAAAGCTGTCGTGGGAGTAAGTAACCCGCAAGCTTGTCGCGAAACAACGAGTGCGCTCCCTTCATGCTCGAGGCCACCGGCTTCTTTTGGGTCTGTATCGCTTCCGCCGTGTGGCGCACTCCCCTGAAAATTTAGCGGAGAAAATACTTAAAACCTGAGATGACGTCTTACAAATTAACACTTTTAATCCTCTTTGTCAGCGGCTCATTAAAATCACTCAAGCAACGAGGGCTGTTCTCCTTAGAAAATTTTGTCGGCCCTGACGCCACCCACTGTGGGGTGCTCCCCGATATCCTCCTCCCCCCCCCCCCCCCAGCGCCCCTCCCCCCGTTCTTTTTTTCCTCTTACTATTTTTCTCCTGCTTCTGCATTTTCAGAGCTCGCACGCATTTTAGCGGCACTGTGGAAAGCGGGAGCGAACGGTTGCTTTTCCTTTTTTGCGCATTTTATATTTCTTTTCTTTTGAAGTCCATGTTTCTCTCTTCTTCTGCCTTTTCCCCTTTCTATGTTCTTCACCGCACAACACTTGCCATCGTTGTGTCGCAACGTCAGTTTAGAGTTTCGCTCGAGCGCGTCAAGGCGTTACGGGTCGCAAACATGCACTGCCCCGTGTCTGCGACGCCCTCTGTTCGTCAAAGTCGATTACTGTATTCGCTGACTTGGTGTAATTACAGAGCGTCAGCCAGCGGCGACAAAACGGTGACAGATGTTGCGCCCAACCAGCAGTAAAAATGCCAGCCGAGCAGCGGCTCGGTAAACACAAGCACAGCAAAACAAAACAGATTGTCTGAATATCAAGCGCACCATAAGGACGCTCTGTGGTCATAATACACATGGTGTCGAGGGAGTAATTACAACACTGCGCAGCTCTTGTTTGGTGGGTCCTGGTGGCGTCAGTGTGCAGCGCGATTCGCTGCTGCAGAAAGCTTCAATCGCACGTGGTACTAGGTTATTTCATGCACCCCCCCCCCCCCCCCCGATTTTTTATTCATCTCTGCACTATATTTCATGTATTGTGTACTTGTTTGTAATTTTTCTTTTATTTCCAATACTGTGAGCCCTGCCGGGCTGTTACAGGGTGGGAATACAGAGCACAAAGTTCACGCAAAGAACGTCAAGTTTCCTTCAAAAGAGTCAACCCTGTTATTGCTCGGAAACACACAAGAATTCAAGTTATTCCACTCAACAATTGTCTTGACAATGAAAGAGTGCTTAAAGACATCAACTCTTGGCACATAAGGCATTATAGCGTAATTGTGGTTAATTCGTGGGGAAACCCTTCCAGGAGGCTTCAAATACAAACTGGAATTCAGGTTCAGCTTATTGCGATAGAGTTGATATAAAAACTTAAGGCGCGCGATTTTCCTGCGCACAGCCACCGTAGTGAGACCAGCCCTGGCGAGCATGGAGGTTACCGAGTGTTTTTTGTCGTAATCAGAAAAAATAAAAGAGAGGAAAGGCACGGAGGTCAACCAGACGAGCGTACGCTTTGGTACCCTACACTGGGGGAAGGGAAAGGGGGAACATAAAGAGGAGAGCGGGATAGAGGGAACACTGTCTGTGCACGCAGCAAAGCGCCTGGAAATCACTCAAGTCAAAGCAAGTGCTCCGTCGATACGTTAGGCTGCCGTCATTCTGTCTGAAGCTAATCTTGGTGCTTCATAGCTGGTGATGCACGTTGAAGTCGCCAGTGAAGACCAAGGAGCCGGTGGGCGTCAACAGTACGTTGGAGTACGTGGCAGTATATTGTTAAGGTAAACCCCAGCCTTTTTTATTTCAGTGCAAATAGAATGCTACGGGTGAGCTATGATGCTCACTCAAGACTTGCAAGTACTGAATTGAGAGCATCCAGCACTTGCATTGCACTTCGCGCTGACGGAGTGTGCAGGTTATTCAAGAGCATTCGAAAAGTATTCATGAGAGACCGGAGTATTACAACCACTTGCCGGTCTTCTTAGGGCAATTTCTCAGGAACCCGCGCTGTGCACTCTACAGCGGTGCGCAGCCGTATCACTTGACGTGGCTCCGGCTACGAATGTGGCATCGGCTGCGGCTTCGCTTGTGACTTCCGCTGTTGTTCTGGCTTTGCCTGTTATTTTAGTAGTGCGGACCAAATTGTATTGTTCTCCGCCATGACCTTGTCAAATTTAGATTGAATTGCGCCTGGCCTAGGGTGCAGAAAAGGAGGTGTTACTTTTCACAGAGACATCAGCGTTCTTTGAAGTCCGACTGCGTCGGGTGCGTCGCTTTCTAACGGCCGCAACAGCTTCCCGACGAGACGAATGGTCTCTTGCCATCTGCTTCAAGATTGTCTTTTTCTTCTTCATTTTGGGGCAGTCCTTTGAGGAAGCATCATGGGACCCAAGGCAATTGGTGCATTCGAGAACCGTGGCTGCACAAGAGCCTGCAGCGTGGGGCTCGCTTCAGCGTGAGCAAACTCTCGTGTTCTCGCACACGGCGCTCACGTGTCCCAGACTCATACAATTGCGGCATTGGAGTGGCCTTGGGATGAATGGTCGCACAAGGTGCCTAAAGTGGGCCACCTTGACGTGCGAGCGGAGAGTCTCGCCCTTGAAAATTATTTTCACAAAGCGGGATGTGCCGAGGCGATGCACATGGGTTTTATGGCGACGCCATCAATGGCAGGCATCACAAGAATCGGTAAGTCAGCGCTGGCGAATGAGACGTCCACGTCGTACATGACACCAGTAGTGGAACCACTGTTCAGTGGGATGTACGAGCGGAGCTTAACGCCACCTAGTCCTGTAACTTTAGTCAAATTTCTCAGCGCAGTCTCATGTGTGGCGTCAATAGCCAACACATTTTTTCGTGTGTTGACTCTAACATCTGTGACCTGATTTGGGGCCACCGCTTCAAGTTGCACCGGTACAGACTGTCTGTTGAGTCACCTCAGGTTGTCGGTAGCGAGTATTGGTACAAATAGAATTGTACTGACTGCGGTATACTGCGTTGGTCCTCTCGTTGGCGTGCTCGAAGACATGGATTCCCTGGTGGTGTGTCTCCGTTTCGCCTTGCGGCTCCGCACAAGCTCGATGGTATCATCGGAGAAGTCCTCACTGCTGAGCGAGCAGACGCTGGTGTCATCGCCGTCCGTGTCGCTAAGGAGGCCGGTACGCTTCCTAGATGCAGCCGCCGCTGAAGTCGCCATCCCCGGCAGAGGCACGGGGGCGTCAGCTTGCATCCGCGCCACGAACCATGCCGGCTCTCCAAATATGTGCGCAGAAATGAGGAGAAAACAGCTCATCTAGAGAAATAGCGTCCTGGCTCGCAGATACATCGTCTTCGTCTCGCCCCCCCCCCCCCTTCCCCTCCCCCCCAAAAAGAAAAGAGTGGGAGTGCTGCAATAGGCTGGGACGTTCGGGCCGGGATAGAATGGGAACGGTTTGACATGTTTGATTGGCCAGTGAATTCCCTCGACGAGTGAAAGAGGAAAAAAACGGCATAAAAATGACAACCATTCCACTCTGTGAAGATGGAATGGCAGCGAAAGCTGACGACAGTCAAAGCTCTCAAACGAAAAGCCAAGTGATTTCGCTGCCATTCCATCTTCACAGAATGGAATGGTTGTCATTTTTTGCGTTGCGAGTCTGGCGTCGTTGCTCGTTTGGAGGTGCCCGGGCTCGCGATTGACGTTTTCGTTCAGCATCGCGGGAGCGTTCTTCGTCGGTAGTCGTTTCGCTCCGGCGCCATTTATATTCTCGTTGCTGCTCCCTCTGGCGTTCCTCGTACGCATGTTGTTCTTCGTGTGTACGAACCATACGTGTCTGCCCCATTGATAACGCAGCTGTTTTTAGCACCGATACCTCCTGCTTATATAATGCAATAACCTTGATGTCACGCTATTGCTCACGGCGAGCGTTCTAATCCGTTCTGCATTTTGACATCTGCGCCGCCGCACTGCACTCGTATGGGTTTGTTAGTAATCACTTGGTCCGTTTCTCTTGCCGGACACCGAAAAACTATGGAAGGTTAGTCATATACAGCTTTCTCTGTAAAAGCGAATCTGAACGGCTGTGAAAGGGGAGGATCGGACATGCAAGGACTCTAGCATGTAGGATGCAACGAGAGTTGGAGCCATGTTTGTAAAGCTTGATCATGTACTTTGTTTAAAAACTTTTCTTTTCTAATTCTTTGGATGTCGCTGGGAACCTAGCTTTCTTTCTCCCGGCACCTGGCACGGCAGCATTCATGGAACCTTTAGGCCGTACGGACCACTAGTTTCACAACACTGGCTATCCAGCATCCTTCGAGCACACTGTACTTGTTGGTACATGATAAAAGAGTAATACTGCAAAACCGAAACAAGAATAGACACATTGATACACGCAAAGCATCACCAGACAGGCGAACATGATTGTGTAAGGCGATCATATGCGTGTATGAAGCAAGCGTGTATGTGACGACAGCAGTAAGTTGAAAACGATGGTGACGATGATAGCGTCACGGCGATGGCATGATGACTGATTTGTTGTTCTACAGCAAAGAAACTTTACGTTGTTTTGGCGCACCCCCCCCCCCCCCCCCCCAGGTCACAACATTATTATAGTGACAAGTTTATGTTTATGCAGTTCACTGTTCACATGATGCGCCGAAGTGCAAACACCAAATCAGACGGATACACAGTGTGAGACGTCGAAGCAACGATGTCACAAGGACTCAGATCAAGGACCTTTCCTCACCATTGAAAAAAATGGGGATGACAGGTGTACGCACAGAGAAGTACAACATATGTTTAAATATATTTGAGCATTCTATATCTCTTGTGGCACAGTGACAAATATCTGTTCTGGAAAGATAAAGATCACTTGTCTGAAGAAAAAGAAAGAGTATAGACGTGCTCAATCCAAGGCGTCCCTTGCGGCGTGTTTCAGCGCCAGGTGAATAGAGAGCGTAAAGAACTGTTGGTGGTGAAGGGCGGTTGCTGAAATCAGGGTTTGGTGGCAGGGATGAGGCTTTGGCTAAGAAGGCCATTGTCGGATGGCCATAGGATGTGCGGTATGTAGACACCATATAGTGGCTACAGTGAGGGACTCATCAGTGAGTATAGACCTCTGACGAGGTACTTGCGTGCTGGAGTAAGTATAGGGTGTTCTTCCGAGCTGGTCGGGTGAATTTGCCCTGCTGTCTCGTAAGGGCTAGGTCACCTAGCCCTTACAAGACAACAGGTCAATTTCTGGTGGTCAATGGAGATATTCTTGAAACTGTTGTGTGACATGTTTAAATGAGTCGTCGTGAACGAGTTTTACGTATGCTGACATGGAGTCGGTAAATATGAGGGCGTAGTGAGTAACCAGGAGATGTATCGCTGCTACTACCTCTTGCAGTTCTGCTGCGGTCTTATCGGTGTTTGAAATTCATTCAGTGTTCATCGTCCGAAGGGTGTAATCTACCACCGCGATGACAGTGCCTTTGATTTGGACGCTAGCATTTGTACAGTAGTAGGCAACATGTGGGTTGCCCCCTATGCGTCTCTTATAGAATGCTACCATCTGTGTCCTCCTAGCTTTATTAATCACGAAGTACATGTGCCTGGAAAATGGTGGAAAATTCTTACGAGTGACCCAGTTTGCTGCGGAAATGGTTATATGGGCGGTGCGGGTGCGGCCGATGTCGAATGCCTGCGCTGCGTCTACCTTGCCTACGTCCACCTTGGACACTGTAAACTAGCTTGTAATGCAGCTTGTGATGGAGGTGTCTCCCCGCCACTCAATCTGTCTTTGAACGAGGCTGGTATATCGGATACACACGCGGCGCATAACGTGGGGCCGCCGCGTATGGTACATCAGCGACAATCGTAACATCGCAGTTTCAGGTGTTCCTGAGTAACGTCGGTATATTGTTCTGTTTAAGCAAAACACGTACTCGCCAGCAAGAAACATAAACACTGGGTGCCATAGCAGTGCGCCTTCTTGAATTGAATTCTGTGGTTTTACGAGCCAAAACCACGATTTGGTTATGAGGCACGCCGTAATGGAGGACTCCGGATTAATTTTGACCATCAGAGGATCTTTATCTGTGCCCCCAATGCACGGGACACGGGCGTTTTCGCATTTCGCCCCCATCGAAATGCGGACGCCGCCACCTCGTGCTCAGCAGCGCAATACCATATAGCCGCTAAGCCACTGCGGCGGGTCAGTACGCCTTCTTCGCGGCTTGGATATGCTACCTGATTGATTAGTGAAAATTAGTAAGAGCTCAATTGAATATGTCTAATTATCGATGGAATTCTATTTCGTATCAGCGTGTGAAGGAAATGGGGAGTTCAGAAGCGAACACAGTTTTATCCAGTTAAAATGCAGGACACTTCAACTATAGAGAAACATGCAAAATTAGTTGAGATTCACGGAAGAGGTGAGTTAGCATTCATTTACACAGAAAGTGACTTTTCTCTTTCATTAGTTTGCACAGCAGCCATATTCGATGATACGAAGAGAGCGTGGAGTAATCAGTTACCATCAGGCCATCATGCACCACAAGCCGAACCTGCACATGGTGTGCGAAAATATTTTTATTATAGGCTGATCCCTCGGTTTCCTTTTCTCCTTTCTGTTCTCTGCGAACAAAAACGTCGTAAGGAATATGGCAGTTAAATTCTGTCTCATCTTTGAATGGTCACGAATGTTAAGGTTATCAGGCAGACCATTTCATATTTCAAGGGGACGTAGTAGTGCTGATGAATTGAAAGTGTTGGCAAGCTTGAAAACGTGTTTGGAGCGATGATTATTGTGCAAGCGGCGAGGCGTGCAAAGTGGTGGCGAGAAATAGAGGTAATTTGGTGCTGGCTGAAATTTATTCTATGCCATAGACAGACAACAGCGATTTTTCTGCGCGAATCCAAGGAAAGCAGTGACAACGTTGACTCAGTGCCTTGCAATGAAACGCATGGCATGACTCTGGACATATTCAAGGGCCATTATTCGAACCTGTTCTTGTAGTGACAATGAGGAAAAATAAATGTTTATTACGCAAGCTCTTGGCTGGAAGGGGGGAAGGGGCTGAAAGTACACCCGTGAGCAAAAGCCTACGGACCAGGGATTGCTCGATAAAACTCACTTTCTCCTCTGTCTCTGAATGCAACTTGAAATTAAAGACTGCAGTCCAAACTTGGCGTTACGAATTTTCTAGTGCCCTCGTCAGTTTCCGCTTATGCGTGTTAATTACGACGAAATTCTCTTTTTTCAGCGACCCCTTGGTCCATATACTTTTGCTCACGGGTGTACATCATGAATGTTCTGATTTAAGTAGCCGAGCGCGCGTGATGCTTGAGCTGGACTTTTATCCATGTGGTTCTTCCAGGAAAAGCTGGGCGGCTGATGCACGCAGAGGTGCTTGTATAGACATGACACGAGATCTACGCTGCTGTCATTAAGGGAACGGTTGAAATCGAAAATATTTTTAAGGTGAATATCATTATTTAGATTTATCAGTAATAAGCATCGTTTGAGAACACTATTGAAAAGTAAGGCGAAATTCTGTTGAACGAATTTCCCAATAACTTATGCAACCATCAACGAAAAGACGAATAATAGAAGAGATTCATAATGACGTGTTATTATTGTACACTAAAAATAATAATAAAGGGTCAACAACAATACCTTGGAGGAGGAGGAGGAGGAGGAGGAGGAGGAGGAGGAGGAGGAGGAGGGAGAACATTTATTAAAAAAAAGAAAGGACAAGAACACTGGATGTGACATCATCTTGAGGAGGAGAAAATTATTTGGCGAACTTGAACTGCCTACGGAATCAAAGGAAATTATTTACCGAGTGTAGTGCTGTAGTGATTCTATTAGTAGACAACGCACAACACAATCCAAATATATTGAAAAGACAATAAATATGCAGACACACGACAGATTAGCGCTATTCTGTCGGTAGCGCTCGTCTGTCGTCCCGCTTCTTCTGTCCGTTTGCGCTTTTCTGTGCTACATACATTTTGTGGATGTGTTTATATTGAGCCATGTAGGCTGCGATAGAAAAATTCGTTGGCGTCCAAGTACTGGGCAATGTAAGGCGCAATTACGTGCTCAAGAGGTATGCGGGAAAGACTCGTTAACCACATCGGGTGGTAATCGCGAACGCTTTTCTTGTTGCTTGATTTCAATAGGGTTATTGCGTTGCTAATTTGGCATTCATGCGGTATTTCGCCTGTTAATAAGGAATGCTAAAAAATGTCGCTAAGTGTCATTCTAAAACAGTAACGATGGGCTTACGTATTTTATGCTCATATCGTCAATTCCTGTGCGGGTCTATACTTGAACAATTTATCAATTATGAAATAGCGGCGGCGGCTATGACAATGTGATTCCTGTATCTATAATTCAGTTTCATTTATTAAATGCTGGAGTTAATGGAACTGGAACTATTGTCCCCCCTCCGTAAAAAATACACCAGTATACACTATAATTTCTAAGCGGAAATGTGCATTTGACTGGTGTAGCTTGTGACCTATAATCATCCAGCAAAGAAATATCCATGGTGGTGTTGATAGAAGAGGCTGTTCAATACTTTCCCGATTTATTTTTAATCAATCCCTTACAAAAATTTTTATAGAAAGTCCATAGACAGTCTATAGACATTTGTCTATGGAGTCTATAGACTGTCTATAGACATTTCTTTAGACTAGTCTATAGACAGTCTATGGACTTATGGCCATACACTTTTTATAGACTAGTCTATAAAAAGTCTGAGTCTATAGACAGTCTATACACTGTCTATAGACAGTCTATGGACTTATGGCCATACACTTTTTATAGACTAGTCTATAAAAAGTCTGAGTCTATAGACAGTCTATACACTGTCTATAGACAGTCTATAGACTTATAGCCATACTTTTTATAGACTAGTCTATAAAAAGTCTGAGTCTATAGATTGTCTATAGACTGTCTATAGACTTATGGCCATACACTTCTTATAGACTAGTCTATAAGAAGTCTGAGTCTATAGACTGTCTATAGACGGTCTATAGACTTATGGCCATACACTTTTTATAGACTAGTCTATAAAAAGTCTGAGTCTATAGACTGCCTATAGACCGCTTATAGACTTATGGCCATACACTTTTTATAGAATAGTCTATAAAAAGTCTGAGTCTATAGACTGTCTATACACTACATATAGACAGTCTAAAGACTTATGGCCATACTTTTTACAGACTAGTCTATAAAAAGTCTGAGTCTATAGACTGTCTATACACTACATATAGACAGTCTATAGTCTGATGGCCATACTTTTTACAGACTAGTCTATAAAAAGTCTGAGTCTTTAGACTATCTATAGACTTATGGCCATACACATTTTATAGACTAGTCTATAAGAAGTCTGAGCCTATAGACTGTCAATAGACTTATGGCCATACACTTTTTATGGACTAGTCTATAAAAAGTCTGAGTCTATAGAGTGCCTATGGATTAATTAAAATTCATGTTTGTAGACAGTTGTCTGCAGAATGTCGATGGACAAGTGTATAGGCTTACAGTTCTACTTTTGTAAACTGAAGTCTATAGAATGTCTATAGATGTCATTTGTCTGTATACATTTTATACACTTCAGTCTACAAAAGTAGAACTATATATACACTTCTACTTTTGCAGACTGAAGTCTATGGAATGTCTATAGACAAATGTATATAGATAGTCTATAGACATTCTATAGACTTCAGTCTACAAAAACAGAACTTTATAATCCGATACACTTTCTTCTATGACATTCTGCAGACATTTGTCAACAAACATGCATTTTCATTAATCTACAGACACTCTATAGACACAGACATTTTATAGACAAGTCTACAAAGAGTGTATAAGGCCATAACTCCATAGCGGCTACCTACTAGTTTTTTTTTTTACAAGTTAGTTTACATTTTTCTTTACATGCGGTAGCAAAACGTTTTGAATGTATTTATGCATGTGCACCTGTTCCTTTTCATCTGCACTTATGCATTACCGTTAGCAGATTAATAATGCTCCTGAACCAGCTGTACTTTCATATATGTTGCATAAACAGAAAGAATTTATATAGTGTTGAATCATGCAGTGCAAAAAAAATAAAACAAATGCACCGGCAATGCATTAACCGTTTTTATTGCTCGATATAATATATGAATTCCTTAAATTCATGTCTTATGCTAATTATGGAAACAGATTACATATTTACACTACTCCTTGGCAAGCATGGTCGCCAGGCTGGCCTTGACCTTTGTGTCATTAGTCCCAAAGGTGCTGCAGGTGTATGCTGCAAATAAGTAGATGCAGCAATATGAGGCAAAAATAACAAGTGTGTATTCTTTGTATGTTCATTAAGCAGCTTAATATATTTGCTCAAACCATCTAAGTCAATACTTAATGCGGTTTAACTATGACTAAGGGCTGCTTGTCAATACAAATCAGTACCTTTATACAATGTTTTATTGCATGGTATGGTGAACAATTAAACAGTCACAACTGCTGCTCGTGCCAGCAACAGTATGTTCCCTTTTATGACAAGTTCATATATGATGCATTAATGTACTTATCCCAAATGGTCTCTATATTTATTGCTGAAACGTTACCCAGTTGTGCTGTCTGTACAATTTTTTGGCTGGTAGTTAAGTATGCCCGTGCAGAGGGATATTTTCAGAAGACGTGACTGGAATATTCACAGTATCATGCCTAAGATTGTAATTCATTTTGCTTAATACACATTTAAATGTCTTTCTCATACTTTTAAATGAATGGTCATTGGCCATAACTTCAACAGAAGGCAGATGGGTTGATTGTATTGATATGGTCACTTAATTTCTTACAGGTAATGAGGCCTCTTGGGCATGCTAACAGGTTTCCAAGTTAGGTATACCACATGAGCACCCGAAATACCACACGAGCACTTTGTGTCATGGCACGACAGATATGCACCTCCTAGGAAACAGAACTGATAAGATAGTTCGAATGAATTCTATCACAGTAAATTATTTAAGGTGCTTTGAAAGATGAAATTTTTTTCTAGGCTATCGAGGTTCAGGACGTTAACGCAAAAAAAACATATTGAGTAAGAAATGCCTTGTCAGTATGCTTGACTTTCTTTTTTTTTTTTTCAATAAATAGGACCAATTTCCCTCAATTTTTATGAAGTGAAAGGTTTTAAAAATATATTTAACACAGAGATTCTCTGGTAACGTTGTATGACATATGACAAGACAGCATACCTATGTGGCCATTTTAAGATTTCCCGATCTTTTTCCAAGCCTTCCCTGGCTGTTTTCATGAAAATTTTCTGGCAATCTATGACGCCTGCAGCTTAAGTGCAATAAAAAAAAATATTGTGGTTTAATGCTTGCCAAGTACTGCCAGTCCATAATATTTAGATAAAACGAATAACACGTCGGTCACTTGATATGTAGTATTAGATGCAACTGACTTGAATCCCTTGTTTAATAAAGCTGACAAGGGCTTCGGCAAGTTCCTAATTGATGGCCACACGAGTACAGCACGGAAGACACAGAGACACACGTAAAACAAATGCAACAATGTGAGCGAAAACTATACAATGAGATATTTTTACGGTTCAATAGTAGTTTTTTATATAATTTGCTCTCATCACTTATGCCTCTAGTTTAACTTTGTTTCTCTGACTAAAGACTACATGGCAATATTAATCAGTACCATTATGATGTTTCGTTATATTACAGTGTGATAAGCAGTTAGACAACCGTAATGGTCGCCGGTGCCAGCAACGGTACGTTTCGTTTCAAGACAGGTTCATGTGACACACAGTGTACTTATAAAAATAAAATAAATGCGAGAATCCCAAACGATTCCTATAATAATAATTGTTGAAACAAAGATACCCGGCTGGACTGTGCACATTTTTCAGGTGTTAATGCAATATGCCCGTGCCGAACGAACATGCTCAGCATACTGACTGCACTTTTGAACAATCACGTTAACATTTGCAATTTATTTCCGTTTAGAACAGTCTGCAATGTCTCTTTTCTCATACTTCGAGATGAATACATTTGCCACACTTTCAGTAGAATGCACATGAATGGGGGCGTACTGATCAGGTTACTTAGCAACTAAAACATGTTACAATCTCTTATTCGTGGTGATAAGGGTAGAACAAATGCAATGTCCACTGAATTATTTGAATAATCTGTGCGTTATCTACTAAGAAAAGACCACCAAATTGATAATCTGGCTCTTTTTTCTTTTGTACAGCGCATATAGTATGCAGTCTGTCCAAGACGACGGCACTACATGCAACAGTAATGAAAACCGGAACACTTATTACACACGACAAGGGCTTCATACCATGCACGACTGGCACAATGCGAATCTGCGCCAGCAGCTGCCTAGTGATTAAGAGCACGTAAACTGCATAACGCCGAAGCATCGAAAGGCGCTTAACGCTTTTCATATAGCTCGAAAGATAACTTCTGCTGCTAAACTGTTTAAAAAAAGAGACAAAAAAAAATCTTCCAACTACCGTCAAACGCAATGCCTTCAGTTTGAAACGTGTAAAGGTGCTTCCCGGAACGACTAATTTAGTGTTCTCCAATTTTTTCGGCTAAGTTGCGAAGCTGCAAGTGACTGAGCTTATCGCAGGTTTGATGCTCCAAAGCGTTTGTGGTTGCATATAAATAGATTGGGTGAATTAGAGATTTTTGCTTGATATTTCTTCAAGTCTCGTGTTTTGCTTGCGGTAACTTCCCAAAATTAACTTGCGGTAAGTTCCCAAACGATGCGAAAACGGCAGCGCACACACTGCTGATGCATGCCCCGCAAACACGGCCTTTCATTCGAGTACGTTAGCAGTTATTCAACTATACGTGTCTGTCTGAACATTCTTGATGCTAACACAATTTCGAGATATATACGTAAAGCGTGTCACGAGAATTTCACTAGACATGCGGCGCAGCATTCATCGCGGCCGGATCAAGCGCCACGAAATTAGATCTACCGCACTGGCTGCCCAACATACACAATGCACAACATACACAACATACACAACATACAGTATCAAGTTAAAACATGGTGTACGTCCTTCTTTACGCACGTAAACTATAATGCTAAAATCAACAAGCCCGAGCGATCGCTCGCCGTAAAACATTCCGTATAGTAGAAGCGAGAACAAGAGCGCGTTATCAAACCATGTCAACGACAAACCGACACTATACCCGAGTCGCCTGCGCTACATGCAGCCGCTTCGCGCTAAGAGATGCGCTCACATAATCATGAGCTATTGACGCAAAACGTCTTTGCTAAAGCTTACCGTTCAGTGTAGTTGACGTGTGATGCCACAAAGATGACACGCATACACAGACACCGACGTTCAGGCATACACCGCACACCGGTACAACCGTTTACGTGCCTGGCGCACTCGTTGAGACGGCGCACCGCCGCGCATGCGCAAGAGCTCCGAGCATGCGCAGGAGCTCCGCGCGCGAGGGCGTGCGCGCTCGGAGGAGTGTGAGCGCCTTTTCCTCCTTCATTTTTTTTTTGTCTCTTTCTCTCTCTCTCTCTCTCTCTCTGCGCGCCATGCGCGCCGGAACGGGTGGCTTATTCATCTTTAACACCACTATTCATCTTTTTTCATGGACGAAGGAAATGCGCTGGTAGGTTGTATGACAAACGCTGTGGGCTATCGTATGAGACTGGAACGCTAACATGAATGCGCTGTTTGTAAAAGCCGTTACAGGGCCCTTCAGACGTTTCAGACGCATTATTGCCAGCGTCGATTAGTAATACAGCGTACTTGTAGCATATCTTCCAGCGTACCGCCAAATGTGATGCCCGCACGTATGTTAGTGCTAATTTTCTGTTCCGATGATAGGTCAAAGCAATCAGTACAGCATTGAGGTACTCATATGCGTGGCTGCGCAGGCATACCGCCGGCGAAATACTGGGTGGGCTCAGAGAATTTGGCACCTATTTTAAGTGAATGAGAAACTTTGATAGGTTTATAGCGCAGGATATCAGTCAACAAAAAACCGCCCGATGTTAGTGACGCAGCCGAGATATGAAGACAATGTGAAATGTATCCGAGAATCGGACGACACACAACGCGAAGACCACATGCGCGACATCGGTTCATCGCACATTCACAAAGTCCGCGTTGTCAGCTACAAACATTACGAGTGTATTTGCTGTTAGCTTGATGCCTGTTTGGAATCCACTTGTAGCTGAAGCTGGCGTTCATAACATCTATTATAACAATTGGATCGGCGTTTTGCTTACTTTATTCTACTGCCGCAAAAGTGATGCGACAACTGTGAAGACTGTCTTGGGATTGCCGAGAGCGGCTACGTAGATGATATCATGTGGTCAACAAATGCGGAGGTATACACTATGTGTATACTAATGTCTACAAATAGGCTCTACAGCAATCTCAGCAGTATACAACTTCAGTGGCTTATATCAAACGCAGCTACGTATTATCCACCGGTACCTGCGCTTGGTTACAGCGTACACGAGTTGGGCCCAGATTAACGATGTTTGTCTATTGTTAATCTATAGACATGCAAGACCACGACAACTCAGAGGAAGACCAGGTGGTGAATTCACCACCTGGTCTGCCGGCTTTCGCCACTTATTCACCACCTTTGCCACATCATCACCATCTGACCTTCACCACCTGGTCTTCGCGAAGTGTACGTCCGGGAAGCAGCCAGGTTTAGGGCCTTCGGGTGCCTGGAAGACCTTGGTGACTCGGACGGTGCCTGCTCCACCGCGATCCTCGTTCGGGGCAGCTGCACCGAACGCAGACTAGCAGTCTGCACGGTTTGCCCGCCGCGCCGGAGTTGCGGTGCCGTCGTGCATGAACCAGTGCCATATCATCGCGTTCGCAGAGGGCGGGGGGTATGGGAACTCGGAATTACAAATTATCGACTTTCTTCTAAACATATTCAATACACCGGGAGTAGAGAAAAAGAAATAGAAACCTTGTCGACTATATTGTCCATAATATAGAGAGTCTATAGACAAAGTATGGACAAAAATAAATAGAAACTGTATCGGCTTTCGTCTACAGGTAGTCCATATAGAGGGGAAATAGACAAAGAAGAAACAAACACCTTATCGAATTTTTTCTATAGACTGCAAGTAGATAAAAAGAAATTGAAATCTTATCGACTTTCGTCTATAGAAAGTCTATATACAAAGTATATGGACAAAAATAGATAGACACTGTATCGACTTTGGTCTAAAAGTAGCCCATAGAGGGGAAATAGACAAAAAGAAACAAACACCTTATCGATTTTTTCTATAGACCGTCTATAGACAGCGAGTAGACAAAAAGAAATCGAAACCTTATCGACTTTCGTCTATAGAAAGTCTATAAACAAAGTATGGACAAAAATAGATAGAGACTGTATCCACTTTCGTCTATAGGTAGTCCATAGAGGGGAAGTAGGCAAAAAAGAAACAAACACGTTATCGACTTTTTCCTATAGACCGTCTATAGACTGCGAGTAGACAAAAACAAATAGAAACCTTATCGACTTTCGTCTATAGAAAGTCTATAGACAAAGTATGGACAAAATGGATAGAAACTGTATCGACTTTCGCCTATAGGTAGTCCATAGAGGGGAAGTAGGCAAAAGAAACAAACACCTTATCGACTTTTTTCTATAGACCGTCTATAGACTGTGAGTAGACAAAAAGAAATAGAAACCTTATCGACTTTCGTCTATAGAAAGTCTATAGACAAAGTATGGACAAAATGGATAGAAACAGTATCGACTTTCGTCTATAGGTAGTCCATAGAGGGGAAGTAGACAGAAAGGAAACAAACACCTTAGCGACTTTTTTCTATAGACCGTCTGTAGACTACGAGTAGACACAAAGAAATAGAAAGCCTATCGACTTTCGTCTATAGAAAGTCTATAGACAAAGTATGGAAAATATAGATAGAGACTGTGTCGACTTTCGTCTGTAGGTATTCTATAGAGGGGAAGTAGACAAAAAGGAAACAAACACCTTATCAACTTTTTTCTATAGACCGTCTATAGACTGCGAGTAGACAAAAAGAAATAGAAACCCTATCGACTTTCGTCTATAGAAAGTCTATAGACAAAGTATGGAAAAAAATAGATAGAGACTGTGTCGACTTTCGTCTGTAGGTATTCTATAGAGGGGAAGTAGACAAAAAGGAAACAAACACCTTATCAACTTTTTTCTATAGACCGTCTATAGACTGCGAATAGACAAAAAGAAATAGAAACTTTATCGACTTTCGTCTACAGACAGTCTATAGACTTTGTATCAACAAAAGTCCAAATCTATAGAAAGGAAAGGTCGTCTATGAAAAGTCTATAGACTTTCTATAGACAGTCTAAAGTCATTTTTGTAAGGGATAACAGCACGTCACAAGAAGGGAACGTGTGCCTGGAAATACGAAAATTGCGGCAGTATATCTTTTCCGTGACCGTGCATTTCGCCAAAGGCAGAAAGGTGTCTGAGCGTTTAGCAACCCTAAAGAGAGACGTTTCTTTTTGATCCCGCCCTGTGTTTGCGGTCGAGGCTTGCCTCGTCGTGCTAGAGCACAACTACTCAAGCTAAGGGTTGGCTGTGCAAACGTGTGCGAACGTTCATATCGAGAGGGACATGTGGCGAGTCCATCGTGTACGTCTTGCTGTTGCTGCGAGACACTTCATCACCTGGCATTGGAGTGTCCCGCTTTCACTGCGCAGCGCACGTCGTCAATGAGGGACTGTCGTCTCCTTGGCTCGCGGTGTACGACACTCGACGAATGTTTGTACCTCAGTGGTTGTGCATCCCGACACAATCAGGCTCATCGCACTCTCCTTACTTGTCTAGACGTAACTAACTTAGGTTCACGTTTGTAGCTTTTTTTCTATTTTCAAATGCCAAGACCTCAGACACTATTTCTTCTATGTCAATTTAGTAGCGTGACCTGCAGCGGCCGGTCCTACCGTGCGTGACCTGTACTGTGTGCGTTCTGCTTTATTCTTTGAGATTTTTCATCTTTTTCTTTCCCATTTCCTTCCCTTCTTCCTTTATTTCATTTCTATATTTCTGTCTCCTCCTTTCTGAAGAGTAGACAGGCCCTGTGCCCCGTCCGGTGGCAGTTGCCAGCTTGCTCCTCGCTTTCCCTTTCCTGTCAAGTGTGTACATGTTTTCAAAACTGCTACTACTACTACTACTACTACTACTACTACTACTAATAATAATAATAATAATAATAATAATAATAATAATAATAATAAAAACGCAGTTTCGCCTGAAAGGCGATTGCGATAGCAAATTAGCAGGCAGTAATACGATTTAAGGATAGTAGTTTTATTGGCCGTATAAATTTGTAAACATTCGCTTGCTAACTAAATTAATAAGCATGGTGTCACCACGCACAGGAATCACGAAGATATCACACTCGATGGCAGCGCACACTCGCTGTCAGAACGCTGGCGTGAGGAACGCGGCGGCAGCAGCAGCGAGCGAAGTGACATTCGTGCCATCTGTCGCTTCAACGCAAAGCGAGCGCCGAGGACACACAGAACGCGCAAAGCTGCGAGCCGCCGACGTACCTGCCTGCCCCCAACGCTCTCGGGAAACGGCCGCGCGACCGCGCGCAGGGTGGGCGGCTCGCGCGCCAGAGAAGACGGCGCGCCGCGCTTCCTCTTCGCATGCGTCGCGCGGGCAACACTGAGCCGCCCGATCGTCGGCTCCCCTGCTTTCACTGGCACACACAGCGCAGGGCGTGCGGCGACGGTGTCATCGCCCTTTGACTTTATAGGAAACCTCACGGCGACGACGAAGGCAAAAATGCGCTTGGAGTGTCCATTTAACTGCTATCGCAATAATAGCGGTCAATAGCACTGCTGTTTATAGAAATCTATTCTCAGTGGTATATGTGGTTGGTGCGCATGAATTAAGGCCGCTAGCTTTTGTTTGAACAGTGACCAGGTCGGCAATAATTTAACCATTCTATTCTAATTCTTCTTTTTTTTTTTTTTTTGCATTTCGTCTGCGGTGCGAATGGCTCCCCGCCTATGTTATCACCAAGATCGGCCGGTGGAGAGCGGTATATACTGAGAAAGGAATAGAATCGAGCGAAAGGAATTGCTGCTTTATATTTTTATTTATTTATTTATTTGTATTACCATCAAGGCCAGGGGGCATTGCAGAGGGGAGTGGTATTAACAGTTTCAAAAGGTTACAAGGATGCAGTATGTTACAATAAAAAAGAAGAAATAATCATTGCTCATATTATACAATGTTAGCTAAGGTACAAGTGAAAGGAACATAAAGTCATGTTAGGAAAACTAGACAGTAATAATGTTTGGCGAGTACAAGATAGCTGCTACTTATACAGTATTAGCTACAGCTAGCTTAAAGACATTGTTACCTGTAATGGTAACGATGTCTGGAGGAAGGTGGTTCCGTTCCCGTGATGTTCGCGGAAGAAATGTCTGAAAAAAACTTTTGGTGTGACACGATACAAACCCTACTTTGACGGAATGGTCAATGCGATGAGAGACATAGATTGGTGGCGTAACTAAATCATTTCGTAGCACCGGGTTATAGTATAATTTATGAAACAGAGCTAGTCGGGATATTTTTCGGCGAGAAGCCAATGGCGGTAAGTTGAGGTTAGTTTTCATAGTGCTTATGCTTGCAGTTCTATTATAGATAGAATGAAACGAACCGAATTATATTGAACAAGTTAAAGAGAATTAATTAGGTTAACTTGGCATGAATCCCAAACAGCCGATGCATATTCTAATTTTGGCCGTATTAGGGTCGTGTACAGCAGTAGTTTTAAAGTTGGCGGAGCGGAATGAAAATTTCGGCGCAAGTAACCTAACGTCCGGTTGGCATAGTTATTTATGTAATTAGTATGAACAGCCCATGACAGGTTAGTCGTAATATGAACTCCAAGGTACTTATAGTTTTCAACGAATTCAAGGGCAATGTTATCCAGGTAATACTTAGGTGAGGCATGAGCCGCTTGACATATTCTTATTACTTTGCATTTGTTAATGTTAAGTTTCATTAGCCATTTCTTACACCAGCTAGAAATAACGTTTAGATCGGCCTGCGGTGCAGTGATGCCATTGGAGTTGCCTATATTGCAAAAAACAGCGCAATCATCGGCAAGAAGGTGAATATTTGAGGATATTTCGGAAGGAAGATCGTTAATAAAGATAAGAAATAAAAGAGGACCTAGTACAGAACCTTGTGGTACACCTGAGCATACTTTAGTCAAGGCAGAGTTATGGTCGTTAGCACTGACAAACTGAAAACGATTGGTTAAAAGCATTCTATCTATTTTAAGAGGTTACAGTCAATATTAAGAAGGCTTAGTTTGTATAGTAATAGCTTGTGACATACCTTATCTATATCAGCCAGAATTTCGGAAACTATTCGAGAGGAAAAGGCAGGAAGAATAGTTTTTGCAGATTTCCAGACCCAGGCTAATGAGCAACAATGTTTGCTTTAGTGCACTAAGTATGAAGGTGCTTCTGTATAATCTTACGCGAACAAGACGGCATTGGGGAATATTGCAGAGGAGCAAGTGGCTACTCAACACTGAACCCAGAAGTAGAAGATAAAATGGTGACGTTATCAATGGCGAATGTAAGGATGAGATATAAATTACTTTCCCGATGTGTTGTTTGATGAAACTGTTGAGTAAGTTAAAAACCAAAGATGAGTTTAATAAAGTAATGAGTGCTACTCGTACAGGAAATTAGGCCAGCGTCTGGGCACCAAAAGGAGCGATATAACTATAGGAATTTTTACGCTGGTATAGGTGAAGTGAATTGAGACTATATCAACTGGAACTACTGTACCTAAAGACAGGCTTCCAATGAAAAAAAAAAAAAAAGACAGGAAGATTTTTCATCAGAATCCGAAAAGAGACGCAGAAGATTATGTCGTGCGGATCACAAGTATTTCTATTTGGCTACTAATATCAATAGCAGCAGAAGGACTGTGAATTTTTAGAGCAATGAGCACGCCGCTATACCTCCTCTATTACTTCTATATTTGCAATATTCTACATAATAATCATACTGATGGTGGCGTTGAGGAGAGGTAAAGCATTGCGTTGCTCTGCTGAGTGTGTTTAAGCGGAATCCTCGTCCAAGCCATAACAATTTGTTTTCAGGCTTGCAGTTGTGCCAGTGAGCTTCAGAAATGCAGTTCCTCACCAGAAGAGGAATCAGTTACTTTCTTAATGAATCGCGACGGTTGATGAACGCCTCACCCAGGCGGCGGTCAGACCTGCTGCGTAGCAGAAGGTGCTAAGTGTCTGGGGATCCAGACAGGCCGCTACTGGAAACTGAACCTGGCAACGTTCAACACGTAAGCCCTACAAAGTGAAAACAGCTTAGTACAGCTCTTTGAGGAATTATTAGGGATGTCTTATGGCTTAACAAGGCTATGAGAAATGGTGAGGCATATATATATATATATATAGAGAGAGAGAGAGAGGGAGGCTTGGTGATATCTTAGATCATGACGGTGACGAATAGTATTGGATTTTAGCACCACGGCGAGTCAGAAAACCATAGCTGATGCTTCAACGTATACCGTATATCGTATAAACGAAAGGGCTGCAGTAGTTGTAATAAAGCTAAATAACTTTCTATAAATTAAATTTTGTACGGATCTATGCACCAACTTGCAGGTATGATAATAAAGTAGGAGATTTTACGAAGAGACGGCAATTAGCAATTAAAAACTCAAAGCTCAGTGTGCTGCAGTCATCGGCGACTTGAATGCGAAAGTGGTGAAGAGACAGGTTGGTGAGGGGGCAATGCGAACTCTGGCATCGACTCCAAATCCAACAGAACAAGTGTGAAGTTAAAGTTTGTGGAAACGATGTAATGAATACCTTTTTCCCGAAACGTAGTAATTGGAGTAAATTTGGCCCTGCAGTAAATAATGCAGGGCCAAATTGACAAAGCTAAGTACTTTTTGTCGCTCGCTGGAACCTTTCGCTAATAATATGCACAACATCATTATTGAATGACATCTGCTCTTGAGAGCATTTGTAGTGTAAGAACATCTTGTGGATGCGGGCTGGGGGCCATCGTTCATGCTAAAACAGCGAATGACTCAAGCTTAGTAAAGCACAAGAGGTTTGGCTTGCTGTTCAATAATAAGTTTTTACAAATATAATTTTTACAATCACCTCGCACACTTTTGTTCCAGCACAGTGAAGCAGGGCGTAGTTCTAGCGAAGAACTAAGCAAAGAAAGCGGCGTGGGGTGGGGGAACTGTTCCCAATTGCATTTTTTTTTTGTTCTTTTGCTACTTTTTTACGTCAGTAGGGGGTGAAAATAGATCAAGAAGGTACGGTGCGCTGTAGGCTGGAGAAATCAAGAAGAAACCGTAACAACGTCGGTTCTTGATTTTAGAAACGCGCAACTCTTAAAGCTTTCCTCGCAGCATCCATGGCCGGTGCCAGATTTACGCGCCAAAACCACGAGTTGATTATGAGGCACGCCGTAGTATGGGACGGGGGCTCCAGTTTTATTTTTACCACCAGGGGATCTTTTAACGTGCCCCCAATCACGACACGCGGGCGATTTTGCTTTGCGCCCCCATCGAAATGCGGCTGCCGGGGCGGGTATTTGATTCCGCGCCCTCTTCTTGCATTTGTAGCATTTTGGTTGTATTCCCAAATTGCGATCGAAATGAATGCGTGAAACTCGGCCTTAGTTATGGAAGGACATCTTTAGGACGGGAACAAAGGTATGACAGAATCATCGTTCAGGAAATACGGGTTCGGCGGGCAGTGTTAATTTTTGTGCTCACGAGGATATACTATATTGTCTTATTTTCAGTTCACGTCTGTAAACACTCTTTCGGTGAAAATCGCAGCAGTTGTTTCATTCGCTATATTAAAATTACGGCTTCCTGAATATTACAGTGCTTCGCGCGGTTTAATATCGTGAAATGAGCAATCAATGCACGGCTTAATGCATGGAGTTTCCGGCCGCGCGCAGCGTTAGTTCTAACGTGTGATGCTAGATGGCGCCACTGGCAAACAAGCAGGGATACGCGCGCGGCGCGCTATTCGGTTGCACGGGCGTACGCTACGCTTACTGCGCTCATTTTGTGGTCTTTTCGCGCTTCTTATTCGATTCCATGTAGCACTTCGTGATCCCTTTCCATGCGGTGTTTTACTATCGCATACTATGCTGAAGCGATGTGGCTTTTATGAGGTGGTCTGCACTGTATTTTCCATTCCGTTTCGCGCTTTAATAGTACTGATATCTCCGTATGCTCCTGTTTCCGCTTTGCTGAAATGCATTAGAGACTGTAGCAGCGTTCAGCCGAAGTTGTGCGGCCCTCTTACCCACGACCTCGATCGTGTGTACATAGCCAATAAATACCATCACCATTACTATAACGCATTCACGGACGTTATATTGTCGAGGTGGTGTTGAGTGTGAAGCGCGTAACGCATGCAATCACGAATGACATGTGTATAGAACAAGCTCGCCACATGAATTGTGACCCGCTGCGCAGAAACTATTACGCATGCGTGTGGCATGGTGTCGCCGCGAAGACTTCCCTGTTGTGAGTGAAAGCCAGATCTTTCGAAGGAAGACGAAGGCGAAGTGAGCTGAGCAAGCGTATCTCTTGCCTTGCTTTGATAGTTTTGTCATAGTGGAGGCTTAATTGTGCTTCGTGGGCGAGAAGCCGTCCGAGGCTATGACAGACGGCACGCCATCAGTGCGTCGAGCACGCGTCTTCGCACTGCGTTCCCCAGTGAGATAGTGTAAGGCTCGGCACGTCGACATAGAGATGTCCGTTTCCTGTTTCTCCAACAGCGAGCCATGGACTCCGACTCGTGGAGGGCAAGCGACTGAACAGGAAATACCGCAAGACGACCAAAGACGTGAGTGAGCAGGGCCCCAACGGACCGCCTACTCCGACTTAACAGGATTGATTTTGCGCCCCTCGGCGTCCTTAAGAATTTAAATTCCGCACACATACAGATTCTCAACACCTACCATGGTAATGTAGCTCCGAAAGGAATTAACGAAGTGCGTTTCAATACCAAGAAAAACAGTCGCAGCGCAAGTAGCGACGCAGGCTGCCCTAGAAAAATTGAAAACCTTGCGCATACTAAGACGCATAGAAGTTCGGTCGTTCATTGTGCGCGGTGGCCGCACTAGGGGAGGCGTTATTTCCATTGTCGTGATAGACATCAGCGACGAAGAGTTACAAAGGCTTCAGGCTTCAAGAGTGAACGTCATCGAATTTCATCGCTTCAGTCGCTGGACGAGCGTCAAGCTCCTTTTCTAGGGACACACGCTACCTTATCATGTCAACGTGGGCTACGTGAGACACCCAGTGCGTCTTTATGTGATCCGATCACTGCAATGTTACAAGTGGCTGAAGCTAGGCCATGTCTGCGCTGTCTGCTCAGGCTAGACGGCATGCCTCCGCTGTGCGGGCAGCCATGACATATCTTCATGTACAGTAAAGGAAATAAAATGCTTGAATTTGAATGGACCCTACGAGGTCAATTCCAAGGACTGTCCTGAACAGAAAAAGGAGATAAAAATGCTGAACCAAATGAGCAACACAAGTAGGTGCCACAGAAAGGCGGCAGCATCAGTGCAACACCAGAGGAAAAGATCATGTCGTCGACGTGGACAAGCTGTAGGTCCAAGCAATAGCCCCCTCGCACCAATTCCGCAGGTCCAGCAGAAGGAATCGGCATTGATAGAGCTCTCAGAACCGTTGGTTCAAGCGAGCCGCGAAAGCCAGGAATCGAATGTATGGCCACGCTTGCCGCCGCGCACACGGGTCTTAGACTGCCAGCGCGAGCAGGGACAGTGCACTGAAAAGTCACCATCGGACTCTGTCATCAAAGCCTTGCTGCGACAAATAATCAACGCCCTGCAGCTGCTACTGTCTGGTTTAAATGCGCCAGTGGCGCTAACAGCGGCAAAAGTTATGAAAGCTACAGACAGTCTCCTAGCTACACTGCATTAACTTCTACCTCTGCCCGCGAAGATAATTGTGCTATGCTGTACTGAGAAGTGTGCACGTACGGTATGCTGTGGAGCTCTCATCATCATCACATTCACCATACCACCGCCCTCCTTCCTCTTCACGTCCTTTCTCTGTTATTCCCCGAAGCCGTTACCCCAGCATGGAGCTAGCGCAGCAGGCTAGAGGCACTTCACTCAGGCCGACTTCTGCACCTTTCTGACATTAAAAATCATTTCTCTCTCTCTGGTCATCTTCATTACACTTCGGTTAGTGAGATTATGAAACGTTGACAACTTGCCTAGTTCTCTCTTTTCCTCAGCGCGATGAGAGGAGCACGTATACTTATTGCAGACAACGCTAGCTAAAACCGTCTTGTTTTAGAGAACACCTGCAAGTGACTGTGCTTAAATTTAGCCTTACTCTTCTACAATTCTATTCCATTTCTTTTTCATTTGTCTGCAGCGGCTAGGTACGAGATGAATGCACCGCATGTACTCTGTCTCGCTTTCCACCATATTTGCTACCTTTTTGGTTCGACCTCACAGCTCAGCGTTGTTAGACGTTTGTCTTCAGGCTGCTACTCCACTGACATTGTCATCAAGTAGGCACAGAACAAGGCTGTTACGTTTCCGACAATGTTTTCGCGCCCACGAAGGCCATTCGCTTGATTAAGTGAATATGCGTATGACGTATCTTACGCTCCCCTGTAGAATCGTGCTGTATCGTTCTATTACGAGCGGTTATATTTTTATCCTGTCAAGCTGTAACTCTTGCTTCATGCGCAATGAAATGGCGCTTTGTCACGTGTTGCGTCGAAATTTTATGCCGTGTCATTGTCGTTCATGAAAGCTATCGGTCGGTGAAAATGAGCTAGAAATTTTGGAGTTATATAAGAGTAGCTTAATTTCCGACTCTGAAGATTTCTTTTTTTCCTTTCTTCGAGCTAAATTAGTACAAGTCGTATAGCAGTGACACTGAATTTCAATATGAATCCCAATAGTTTTCGAATAACTTCAACGTACTACCAAAATATTCGAACAGTTTGTGAATTCCATGGTGTTCTTTTATATTACGTTGGTACATAGTAATTAAAATAATAATTGGCCTTGGCTATACGAGAAACACACGGCTAAATGCTGTTTTTTTTTTAATATATACAGCAGCCCCGTGACGCTCCATACACGAGTGATACATGACTAGCTCCTTTTCTTCTTTTCTTTTCTTTCTGCTTCTTTTTTCTCATGTAGCAGCTAAACACTTATCCACCAACAGCGGAATCGCCGTTAGTGTAAAACTCTGGTCATTATTTACGAAACAAAGACTAGAGTGGAACATATATATTTGACGCTAAAACATCACGAATGAAGTTGTCGAATTCCGAATAATTTTTAAACAAAAAGAAAATGTCGTTAAGCGTTGATAACGGCGTACATACAGTTGGATCCCGGATGCCCGTCGCCTCGGTATTTTGACGTGGGTGAGCGTATCAGTTCCAGCGATGTCGCTCTTGAGTTTTCGGAGGTCTCGTTGACGGAAGAGATGGAGTCAGGCGGTGACTATTCTGTAGCCAAAAGGCGGAACTTCAGAAAGATATACTCAGATCCACGCCTAGATTAATATAATATACGTGCACAGAAGGACAAGCAGCCGATGGACGTGCGTGACCATCTGCTGCTTGTCTTTTTGTTGCGCGATCTCGTGCGTATACGACGACGATGGCGATCATTCTATATAAATTCGTAAAATGGGCAGTCATTGTAATCTGAGCGCGTGGGTCCTATGGTCAAGTTAATGAGGAGCGCCGTGGTGGCTAAGTGCCTGTTGCGTGCTCCCGCTGAGCACGAGGTAGCGGGCTCGATTCCCGGCCACGGCGGCCGCATTTAGATGGGAGTGGTAGCCATGGAGTGCAATAGCCCAGACCTGTAAAAACGGGTTGCGATGGGCGCGATCCTGTGCTGTGGTAGTGTGCGGTGATAGTGTATATGTGTCCTCGGACTTTCTCTCTCTCTCTCTCTCTCTCTCTCTTTGGACGTTATACCCTGTAATTAAAAAAAAAGGAGAATGAACTTCGCATGAGCACTCGGACGAATATAATAACAGTAGAAAACAGCATGCAGACATTTTAATGGCACTCAAAGCAATTCAGAGATAAGAAAATATCCCTATCTAGTCCTTTTCCCACGGGCAAGGAACAACGACCGGTGTTATATCCGATGTAGACCAAGAGAGCAGGAACAACAGCAAACACGCAACATCATCAAACCAAATGTTGAGTAAACATAGATTTGTACTTTTCCACTGCATCGAACTAGAGTTTGCGTCTGATACCTTGTCAAAGCATATATGCTTTGACAAGGTATCTTGGTATCTCTTAAGGTGACTTAGTATACTAAGGTTGGAAATGTGAGGCAAGCGGTACGGCTTCATGTTCGGAGACGACTGCAGTGCGATATAGGTGCTTGGAACTAGGGCATGTCAGTGCCGTCTACAAATGTGGGTATTTCCCTTTGTATTGTTCGAGGTGCCACATCCGCACCTTTCACAGAGTGTACAAACAAATTCTTCGCTTATGTGCTGGACCCACGATTCGAATACCTTTTGCATCCCCTGCTGGCATCCGATACTCTTCTAACGATAGTACTCGCTGTTGCTGCTGCAGTTTTTTTTTTATTATTGTCACTGTAGTCTGGTCTTTTTCGTATTATTATTTGAATTAGCCTCCGCCAGCCGTGTGCTCTCTTGCCAAATTAGAGGAGAGATCGGGAGTTCTTGAATCATTATCCTCACACAATAATGTCAGGCGAATTGGTTTCGTCTCGCCCATTGCGAAAATGGTAATATGCGGAGATTTGAGCATGCGGGCGCACGTTTCAGCGAACATTTGAGAACGCCAAGTGGTTGAAGTCAACCATGTATTTGAGTCGGAACAGTCAATCAATCAACGAAACTGCAGTTCTTACAGCTGGCTGTATTGCAACCTGCGTAACTGGCCGGCTCCGATTCTCCAATTGTAGCACGTGTCATAGTGTAATAAACAAACATTAAAGATGTGAAGCTTTGCTGAACAGCTAATAAGAAATTACGACTCATCATGCATTATACGCCTCTTGAAGTCCCCTCCCGGAAGAAGCAGAATTCCGCTATTCTGAAAGAGCTGATTCCTAAAAACCTGTCCGGACTGCAGACCGAAATAAGAACAAACAAATAAGAACAGGCCGTATGCTCCCTTCCGCGCTGCTGGTATGTGTTGGTGCTTACGCGGGTAAATATTGTCGGGCTGTACCACGGTAATGCCGCACACCTTCATTTTGTTCACACGACAAGGAGGGCGCATGACACATTTTCTGGATCCACTGTCTCTTTCTGTGTTTCCGTCAATCAAAGAAGCTATTCAGCTTGCGTTGACGCTTTTATTTACTGCTGACCATGCTAAACGCTCCGCAGGTGTGAGCGGTACCACTCCAGATTCGCTTACTTTACATCAATTTCGAAGACAGCCCCGCTCTACAAAATCATGTCTCCTGCCAGATGGTAACACATGGAATATTCACAAAGCAGCGAAACAGCGTTGACAGCAGCGTTCCTCACTGCTTTCGTTTGAATATCAACGATTCGGCTCAACCACCTCGAAAGACGACACCGCGTATCCCATGAACGTCGTCCGGGGGATGTCAATTTGCAATGCAGGCGGAGCAGCGCAGCAGGCGTGCCGCATCAATCGCCCATGGTTGGAAAGATGGGTGCGCTTCACGTCGTTCTTGTATAACATTGTAGTTACAACTTACTTGGGCAGAAAATAAGAAGCGAATAAACAAAGCGTCTGTGTTTGCGATCCTCACGGGCCAGCCGCTCGCTCGACGTTGTTCTTGCGTGCCGATTCTGCTTCAAAAGAGCCGCATTAGCCCGTGATTTAAGGAGGGCAGCGAGCTCCGTAGTTTCGCGCTCTGTCACCCTCGCAGTTGTTGGTTATTAGTTCTCGCCGGCTCCCTTGTGCTTTCTTGCGTAGAAGCTCCTATTTATGCGCGAGAGAAAGCATGGTGACAGTCGGACACGGCTGTCCGTCCCTGGCAGCGCCGCACTGTGGGAGACAAAACTGTCGGCGGGCGCCTCGCGGCGAGCGGCTTGACGTGTGCGTCAACGGGTGGCAACTCGGAAGCCGGCCGCGTGAGCCGTTGGCAGGAAACGGGCCCGAGACAACCGGCGTGCCATCGACCTCTGTTTAACGACTGGTGGCTCATGAATACTCGGACCGCAGTGGTCTTCCCATTTCATTTTTACGACCGGGCGCCAATCGCCCGGCAGCCGAGATCTGCGCGCAGGCCAGATTAATTTTTGCCTCCCTTCCTTTGCGGGTTTTACGAGCTAAAGCCCCTTGATTAGTTTGCGCCCCTTTCTACGGAGGCTGCGTGATTAGGATGACGCCGCGGTGGCTGTAACGCGTCGGCCGCTGTTTTGATGCTTCCTGCTGCCGTGTTTGACCATGGGCCGCGGTGTCTTCTTGGCGCTCATGCTTTCTTGCCCCGGCCACCCTTGGGAAATAAAGCTCTGGAAGCGTGCTAAGGGACCAGGCCGGGCCGCTGTTTACGGCTGGTCGGGGCCGTCACGCGAAGGGCTCGCCGCGCGACCTGGGTCCCGGCGATTGGGCAGCGGCTGATTGAGACGGCGCATCGCTCTGCAGACAGTTGGGCGCTAAGGAGCGCCCGATGGAGCGCGCCGTGCCGCGACCATGGAGCGCGTTCTGCCGACTGCTGTCAAGGGCTCGGCTGGGTCGGGAGCCGCGTTGCAGCGGCTATGCGGCACCTGGCAGCCTCTTGCGCTGTCCGGTGGGATCGAAGGGCTGCACCAGAACGTGTTAGTCTAACCTGGTAATACGCGTGGCTAACACCTACGGCTCAAACTAGACGATGCGCTAAATCAACGGACGGACACAGGCGCTGTTATGCCGTCCTCTATAGCTATACGTTCAGCAGTACGCGGCGAAAAAACATGCGCTCAACGTAATTTCAGTTTGGCTAGGTACTACTGCAAGAAAAAGAAAGCGCTTTGGGCGCTGGCTAAGCGAGGAAAGTATCGGTTCGCGATGACTATTTCCTCCTGGGGCTTGACGACAGTTCAGCAACATAATCGCTTTTCAAGTCGGCTCGAATTACGGACTGGTATATTACTACCGTGAAACGTTTTCTTTTCTTTTTTTTTTGTTCAGGTGTCACTGTTATATGCCATAAGCAGCATTTCGATGTATACATTGACAAAGTAACCATCTCCTGATGTTTCATCTTGTAAAAGCTTTTTTTCTTTGCGTAGAGATGAAGATGCAACATCGTGGGGTGGGTTCCCAAGTGTACGCGCACTATGGATTTTCTTGTCATTTCGCGGTACTTGAAACGCACTTCATGGTTGTTTTTCGTCGTATGTGACGACATCACGGTCTATTTCAAGTTTTTGCCAGTTTTCTCGAACGCTGGCGGCAAGAAAATACTGAGCCACATTCATACAGTTCGAAGTGCATCTGATATACTATCCCGGGTAAACATTTTACGTTATCACTTTCTAGTTGATTTAGAGAAATAATGAAGGCAATGTGCCATATATTGGGCAAGGAATCGGCGGAGGATATCCTTGTCGGACGTTATATAGTATAAATAGCTTTATGAACTATATAGCTACTTTTATGTACTATAGAACCACTGGTGAAGCGCCAGCTTCATGAGTGGTGCATGTATCGTCTTGGTGGTAATATACAGACGTCTTCACCAACATATAGTACGCACTGCATACTTTTGATCATTGGAAGAGGGTAACTGCTTCTTGTTTCGCGTGTATAGATTACGTAAAAAAGTAGGGAAGAATGGACTCATTTCTTTTGTCTCTCCCACGGATTCATGTCTTGAAATCTGTGCTCGACGACTGTAGGACTAGGCCGTCTTCTGCACGCAAGGCATGGTATAATCATAAAAGGAAAAAAAAAAGAAAAGGCAAATGCAATTTCTTTGTTGTCCTTATTCGCGTCGTATTTTTGCATCCTCTTAGCACGTTCGGGCAAAAATCCGCCAAAGGCGCCAAAGTAAAATAAGTAACGTTCCGAGATCGTTAACTATTGCTTTTCTATGTTTTGCGAACCTCCACTCAAGGAGGGCTAGAAGGTGCAACGCAAGATTTTTAACAAGATAACTTTCGATTCTTACGAAGAAGGAAAGAAGAAGGAGGGAAAAACAAGAACGCGGCCCAATGACAAGCGCGCGCCGAGCTCGCGTAGAGAGAGCCGCGTGTGGCGCATTCACTTAGGAGCACAACTTCTGACAAGGGCTGAGGGGTCCTGGAATTGGGAAAATAAAGACCGTTGTTGCGACGCACTCATTATTATCAGCTCGCCTTGCTCGCGCGCGTGCACCAAGCGTCGCGCTACCTTTTCGATATCAAGTCGCGTTATATTGCGGCCAGGTGTCGCAGGATAGTCCGGTCCCCTGCCCTCTACGGACCCTCGTCCTCCCTGGATGGCCGCGGTTGCGACATGTGCGCGCTTGCGGAGCCAGAAAAGCGTCAGCAGCAAGAGTTTATGAATATGGATGCTTCTGGGCGGGCGAGTTGCGCGCACTTTGCCCCCTTTCTTTCCAGTGTATTTCTTTCTCTCTTTCATTTCTGCCCGCACCGAGGGGCATCCGCGGGGAAAGCAACCGTTAGCTTTGATTTTCGGGACCCACCGGCCGCGTGAATAAGTAATTCAATTGCTTCTGGGGCGCAACAGCGCGCAGGTAACTAACTCAGACGCCGGCGTAAACTCGACGCTCGCATTGTCGGTCCACTTCTGCTATAGAGGAGGCACCGCATTATGGTTAATGTCCAAAGATGTCTTCACAGTTGTCATAACAAAGAAACTTGGCCGCGCTACCTCGATCAGCGTTCTTTCGTTTTCCTTTCGCCGGTGCGCCTTCAGTTATTACTGTCATTATTTTCTATATATAGTTGCCGTTGGGAACGTTCTCTGCACACGATTCACCGAAGAATACAGAGAAATATTCTAGCAAGCAGCTGGCGTGAACAGAGCTTTGTGCGCTTATTAGCAATCATATTACATGCCCGAGCGTCACGAAACTTTATGACGTTTCTCGCATTATTATTGAATTACTTTAAATTGTCTAATTTTTTTTCTCCTCCTTCAGGATTGAGTCTTTCTTTCCAACAGAAAAGTTTAGAAACATTAGAAAAGAGCAAAGACAGGTGAAGCTGAATGGAGGAAGGGCCACCAGGAGACAGGAAGATGTCGTTGGGGTGTGGGTGCATGGTTTACGTACACGCGGATTGCAAGAATGATAGGTATAGTATTTCGTTGTATGCGCAAGCTTGAAGTACATTCAGAAATCTTTTTTAAACATATTGGTCCTTTGGCATGGTCGCTGGCCTATTCTTCTTCTTTTGTTTATTTATTTATGTTTTAGCATTACTTATTCTGCCATCACGATTGACTCCGGGGCTCTCCTTTTGATGCGACAGTGCAAAGTAAAATGAGTCAGAAAGAACACGGCACTACATTGTGGCAATGTTGAGTTGCAATACACTGATTTAGGCTCTGAGTCCAGAGACAGCAGATTGCAGCGGCAATTTCCAGGGAGGGCTTTCAGTCTATAGTGTTGGTATTGAAGCAAAGAAAAAAAGGTGATGATGTAGTTCTTAAAACAAATGTTTGGTTGTCCTCATTGTCATTGTTTTGTTTGTTTGTTTGTTTGTTTGTTTGTTTGTTTGTTTGTTTGTTTGTTTGTTTGTTTGTTTGTTTGTTTGTTTGTTTGTTTGTTTGTTTGTTTGTTTGTTTGTTTGTTTGTTGTGCCATCAGAACGCTGCGGCAAAGTTGTCAAGAAGAGCCTCATATCGGGGCAGCTTAGCATATCCGCTTATAACGAAGGTGGGAGTCGTCTTCAGAATTGTATGCTTCTGCTTTCTGCCAACTGCAGTCTTGTGCTGTATAGTGCAGCGACAGTTTCTAACAACAGTACTTGGTAAAAAGGAAATATGTATTTGTTATTTAGTTAAGTTACATTGGCGGCGATGTCTATCTGTCGCAAACTTCTTTAGTGCGCCGTAGAAGGAGATTAGCTTGTCGAACAGGCGTAAATTCCTGTTAAATGTATTGTGATTCCAGAATAAATGGGATACGGCCGCCCAGTCTATGTTAAAAAATATAGCTCGTAATTTCATTAAATAATTTTAATTGGCGTGATCTGGCGGCTATTTATTTCCCTGCCTCGACTTATTTCCTTACAAAACAACCTGCACAGCTGAAGCTTTGTCGACTGCTCAGGGGACATCAACGTTGTTTCTCCCGCTTCCTTAATGATAGGTTGTCTGTACTGTGTGTGCTGTCGTTTTTTTTTTTTTCTTCTTGCATGTGCGGATGCGGATGACACCAAAGGGGAAAGTGTGTGCCTTAAACACGAAAGCAGGTTCTTCCTCCAAATGGCGAAATTTGTACCTTATACACTTTGTCATCTTTTCAAAGACGTCTTTCCTGCGCACGTATAGGCAGCTCCCTGTCATGTCATGCTCAATAGTTAGCGAGTCTGTTTGTGAGAGATGCCTGACGCAAGAGATGCCTGAAGCGCTGACTTCCCTGTTGGACAACGATCGCTATAAAAAACATCGCTAATACTAGACGCGGGAATGACAGTGGGAGTTCTCAGGAGCGGTCCTTGCGCAGCGCGCATCTTGTAAGAAACACTTCCTTGACTCTCTGAGCACCAGCGTAGTACTAATATAAAAACGTTTATCTATCATCAGTGGTCTGGTTCTTACGAGGAAAGTCAACAATTCAGGATTCTTGCTTCAACCCGCCGCGGTGGCTTAGCGGCTATGCACTGCTGAGCACGAGGTCGCGAGATCAAATCCCGGCCACGCCGGCCGCATTTAGACGGGGTCGAAATGCAACAACCCCCGTGTCCCGTGCATTCGGGTCACGTTAAAGGTCCCCAGGTGGTCGAAATTAATACGGAGTCCTCCGCTACGGTGTGCCTCATAATCAAATCGTGGTGTTGGCACGTCAACCACATCATTCATTTCTTGCGTAAGAGATATCGGCGAAATAAAATGCGCTATTTGTGTTATGCGCAGGAGAAAAGCGAGTACGCGCTACCCTGTATAATCAAGAAGGTATACGCATATAACAGAAAGGGAGCCTTTGGCTGGTCGAGACTTGAACCCACCTGACGACCAAAATGACAGGATCCGCACATTTACATTTCGGGCAAGCCGTCCGCCATGTGAAACAACTTCCTTACGGTTCTATAGGTACACAGACCACGTTATTTTCACTGGAGGGTGCCGGAGGCATCTGCGGGCGGCCGGTGCCTCGTGGGCAACCGCTCCAAGCTGACCGCTACTCACGAGTGTGCCGCGACGGCGCGCCCACCAGTCTACAGCTGCGCGCTGTCAACGGAAAGGAAGGGATGCTACGAAACTGCATGCACGTCACACAGAAGACCGAGCCAATAAACACTGCCGAGAAGCTCATACGGTGTCCGCGCCCCTCATAAACATGGCAGAGCGCATCGCATTAAAGAACGGGCGCAGACATGGGGAACAAATAAAGGAGATGGGAAAAACAGAGGCGGTGGATGGCTGAGGCAGGCGTAAGCAGAAAGGGTGGTTACGAAGGATCCACCCGCTCTTATCCAATCAATATCGCAGGCAGACCTGTGTGAATACAAATTTTTAAAACGCAAACACCGTCATAGATGGAAATGCCTTCTCTGACCTTCCGGAAGAGACTTCCTGCGCTAAGTTCAAAGCAGTCCGCGCACTGTGCAGCCGGAGAACGTGAGCGAATTAATATATGCGATCCAACTAACGCTTTCTGCCGCCCATTAATAACGAATACAGTGAGCTGCCATTTAAAAAGGAGCCGCATTTCGAAAGAGAACTTTCTTTTTTCTCTCTCCCTCTCTCCCGCTTTCTTTAGAGTCGCACTTGTGTTTCTTTCATTCATTCCTTTTTTTTTTCCTTCCTTCTCATTCCGGGCTAAAAAAGATAGTCCTGGGGGACATTCCGTCCCGACGACAGTTTCAGAATGGAAAAGAATGAACGCGCAACCCCGCGGACCCGGGATCGGGGTGCAAAATGACAAAAATATGCCGCCAGCGATGGAGAAGAATCGACTTCATACATGGAAGGGAAAATAAAGATGGCATCATTAATTAAGAGACGTCCGATAATTAAAGGGAGCCGCCGCACGTATGGCAGGCCACAGTCAGATGGAAAAGAGAAGCGCCACACGGACGGGGCTCACTCGGCGCTCGGCCGAGGAAACTGTATCTTGAATTCAAAGTAGATTGTCCGGCGCCAACAGCGGACGAGGCGAAAAGAAGCCGCCAGGACTAAGACGATCGCCAGTTAAAATAAAAATAAAAAGGGGGGGGGGTGCAATGCTAGGCTCTGGCGAGATGCCCTTTTATTAGAGCGCGAAACGCACACTGCACTCGCACCCGCCAAGATGTGTGTGTGTGTTTTTTTGCCCTCATTATTTTGTTAGGCGAAGCGCTTTTCAAACGCCCTGACGATCCCGAATTCATCCGGCACTCTCCCTCTCTCGGGGGAAAACAACGGGACGAAATAAATGGATCATCGGCCGCATCAACGTGCGCGCGCGCGAAATGTCGAGGCATACATTACGACGGCGCGCGGTGCTGTGTGGAGAAGGTGATACGGCCAAGAGGTGGGCCGACCATCTCCCAGCGCGCGTACACTTTCTTCACTTCAGCCGCTTTTCCATTACTTTGAGAGAGCGCTCCGCGGAGACGGCGGCGGAGTTCATATGGTCGTCACGTTCGAGCGGCCAGCGTATATATGCGAAATATAATGATCATTTCTCGCAATAATTGCATAAGATCAAGGTGGACGCTGTCCGCCCCGTGCAAGCTGGCCTTACTTTCTATTATGTTTACACTGTATGTGTTGTAGGGAAAGCATACGTCATTTGTCAGTCCTTCTGCCCAGCGTTCCCGTATTGCGCACCATAGAGACCGAAGCTTACCTCGATCTCTGCACGGCATCAGTACACATAAATTCATATATCTGGAAAACAAAAAAAAAAGAGAGAGAAAGATTTATATATTGCTTTAAACTTTATGCTGGCTAACTGACGGTGTGCTACACTGTTGCGAGTGAAGTTCTCATAGTAAACTCGGCAAAACAGACTTGCTTATCTCCCCTTCAATCTTTTTGCACTATAATACAAAAGTGGCTACTTTCGTGTGGGCCGAGCATAGAGCTATGCATATAATTTGGTTTCAAAGAACCGACATCGGTCCTCCGTCGCAAAAAAAAAAAAAAAAGAAGGGAAAAGGAACCAAGGAAAACGGCACCTGGACCAAATCCACGGTACGATATACCTATACTTTACCGGTAAGGGAAATGAAGTATCTGGAAGCATGTTGATTTCCAACCACTCCGGTTGGACCCTTGTTAATCCTACCTATTATACGCCTTCCAGTCGATTCTCATTACGTAAAGCTCCTGCAGACCATAAATCTCCTACACTTCCTATTACCTAATAGTTAATAAAATTCGATCAAAGGCAAAACCATTACTGAAGATACGAACAGTGGTACGCACCAAAAGTATTTGCGTTTCCGTTTTAGATGGCACCAAGTAACATCAGCTTACGCACGCTAAGCTGTAACGGGAGATCTGCGGAAGAAGTTTGACGTGCAGCAATCGTAAAGTTCTGAATCAACTGTGTTTAGCTGATTACATTGGGAACACACGCGATTTGAAGATGAAACTTTCTTCACGAGTCGTGACTAAATTATGCAGTCTTCGAATGAGGCGAAAGGTGGCTTTTCGACCACCGTCGGCCGCACACACCGCTAAAGTCTAGCAGTGCTTTGTGAGTCGCGGGAAAGGAAAAGGTTGAATTAACGGAGTCATATTTCTCAGTTTAAAAAGCTTTAGAATGCTCTAAAAACGGCTCACTACAGCTGAAAAAAAATGTTCGTAGTCTTGTTCGGATTAACCAACATTTAGAATTATCCGAGGTGGAACTATAGCGACTTTACTGTGTACGCTCACATAGAAAGTAAGGCAACGCGCTTGAGCTGTCGCCGTAAACCCTTTGTTGTTCAGGATCCGTAGATCTGATGGGGGTCGTCAAGTGTCCTGCTCCTTACCAAGAAGCCAACCGTGGGCAGAATGTTGCTATCTGGGGAAGAGGGAGTCGGCAGATTTCTTCTGCGGAGGGAACGGCGTGAGAAGAGTGAGAGTTTCCGATAATCAATTCACAGACGACGCGCAAGAAAACCAGCAGGGGCCTTCCATTTTCCATTTTAATTAGAGGAGCGCCGACGGACGCGCCAATTAATACAATTTAAGCTAACGTAAATTATCGAGCCTGTCGACGAGGGACCGAGGGACATCTGACAGTCAGTCTCTGTCGCTGCCTTCTTCTTCGCCGTCATCGGTTCGTGCTGCCGTGTTCCGCGTTTGCGGCTTAATTGCCATTTCTGCGCCGGCACTCGATCGTCGCACTGTCGCCAGCGTGAAGCCCAAGACGGCCCGCGCGGACCGCTCGATAGAGAAGTGGAACGCTATACGGCAACTTACGTTAGAAATTATTTTTGCAGCATTGTTCGTGAAGTGGCTAACAGAACGGCGCGCCACACGGAAATTTTGATAAGCTTAATGTTTTTTCTCTTTACGTCAACTAAAGGGAAGGGTCATTGTCGCGCAGAGTGGAGGAGCAGGAAGGGGAACTCAGTCTGGTACATCATTCTTCAGCACATACTTTTTGCTCTTCTTCAAATGCTTCTTGTCTTCTTTGACTTGATTTACAAACAAAATACGGCGTGCACCCTGTCAGGAATGCTTCCGGAGCGCGTTGCTTGATAGGAAAACAGAGTGAGCAAAAGTTTAGTAACTGCTGTCATCTGCTATTTGTTCCTGTCAACTTCTTTATGTGCTTGATAGCCCTAGTAATGGTTAGGATGGCCGGTGAATTAGTAAAGACAACTACTTCGTCTCGCCCGTGGTCTCTTATGTTGTGCAATGACAGCAGCGGCTGATGCTTCTCATGTAACTCTGAAATAATGGTGCGCTCTGGCTTCCTGACAAGTGTCCGGAAGCCGGAGCAACAATGCACCATCCGGCAACGATGGTGTAGTGCGCCTCGAGCGACAAATAGTCATGTGCGACAAGCATCGTATGTGTCGTACATTATTAATTTTGATGATACAAAACATCTAACTACTGACTACTCCTCTCCATGTGCCCCATAAGTCGCAGCGAGAAATCGCGATAGGCTTGCGATTGGCCCCCTTTTCAGCATATCTGCTCACAACCTTTGACACGAGCACAACAAAACCCATTCATTTCTATGTGACGGCCTGTGAGGAGCTTGAGCATAACCAAACGCGACGGACCTAGCAGTTAGGCGATAAACTGCATGTCAAGTTAACCACCACCACCACCAATAATAACAACAACAACAACGATGACGACGACGACGACGACGACAGCAATAACAACAAAAAGCAGACTTTAACGCTTCCTCCTGCTTTGAACTTATTTACAGCGACATCAATTACTAGCCCGCCCCGTCAGCCCATAATGTCTAATTACTCATTGGATAACGCGTACAGCTGGAAACTGCAAACTGCAGCAGTGGTATGGGTTCAATTTCCAGGCGAAGTTTTGTTTATCATCGTCACGTGGTTAGGGTAATCCTGAGGGTGAGAAGGACGAATCACGATTACGCCGATGGCACGCCGCAGCATAACGGGACGGATGGAGGCATGGGAGGACGGATAGGCATAGAAGACCCAGTCTCTGGCTCTTCATTTGCTGTCGCATTCGATCGCTTCAAAGGCATGTAGACGAGCAATTGTAATCTTCCATAATTAATATACGTGCCTTGCGCCCGTCCTTTGCTAAACCTATGGTCCTCAACAAGTAAAACCACATAGAAAAGAGCATCTAACCCTCCCAAAATTACAAGTGGGTGTGAAATTCTGTCCTCACATCATCAATGTGCACACCTTACTATCGCCATATTATATATAGTAGTCTCGAACTAGCGACACTGACGGCAGAAAGTATTCTCTCCGGCGCTCTAGGCAAATGTGCTGGGGACTATACACCTATGTGTCCTAGGATCGGTGCCAATTTCAACGCTCGTCAACTGTGTTCTCTTTTCGTAAAGTCGATGAATCGGCGAAGACGTAGGATCTGCGCCAAGAGTGTATAACTGGTAATGATGGCCCATAATGTTCTCTTATAGAGACGATGGTTCCCATGGAAGGTCTGGTATTGCCCGCCATGATTCTGGAACCTGCAGCTCTATGTAGAACATACTTTATTTTTTTACGCACTTAGTGGCGGTGCGGGTTGATGTGCTGTCGTAGTTTATAGGTGCAAACCCCAATGCTCTGACATGGCCACATTTCAGTGAAGAAAAAGAAAACAGAAAACGAAAACTCCCTAGTGGCCATATTTAAGCCCACACATCCAGAGCGGGTAACGTATGTCCCTTATACTTGAAGGAAGCCGTGAGCCCGCGGTGAAGCGATGAAAAATTACATCGAGATTTCAGCAGCTCCGTTGCTCGCTTGCCCTGCCACGACTATAGAGTTCAAACAGCCGAAGAGCACAAGGAGATTTACGGGACCACAGCCGCGAACCAGAGGCAAGAGAGAAGTTGCTGGTGCAATTCATAACAGGCAAATATCAAATCCGTCACCTCCCTCGAGCAGCTTTCTTTTTCTTTCCTGCACCGCGCAGTTCAGTTATTAATGCCGCCGCGACCTTTCGCGGGCGGCAACCGCAGGCGGCACATGATGCGTCATGCGCCCGCAACCCTGACGGGATTGGCGAGTGTCTATGTGCGGCTGCGCGCGTCGGCCATTGTGAACTCGGAGCACGCAGCTGACCCGCGACATGGCGCGCCGGTGCTCCATCATGTTCATAATCGATAGAGACAAACTCCTCGAAGAGCCGTTCCAGAAGGGCGCGCGCATGGAAACCCGGACACAGGGAGAGAGCGACCATTACGCGGCCGCGAGGCCTATCCCCGGGAGAAACCTGTCCATCGCGAGCATTCGAAAAGAAGCCCCCAGTGACGGGAACTTGAAGCGGCGAAATTTATGGTTCTCCGGAACAACGTCGTCGCTCGCTGTCCGGTCGTACACAGGCGTCTCGCGTTCCCCGCGTCGCCTCCGCCAGTGGCGCGCGGCGGTGGCAGCAGCAGCATCGGAGAAAGAAGAAAGGCCAGCAGAAGGAGCGCGCGCAGCTCTACCGAGTTCATAAATCAGGGCGCCACACCCTTTTGCAGTATCCGCGCGGACCGAGCCGCAAACGCACGCACAGAGAAGAGCGAATTCTTAACAGCACCTACTCGGGGACCAATAGCCCGAGCGGCTGCGCAAGGCAGCGATAGGCGTGTGCCGCTATCGGCGTAATGATTCTCTGTCATTAACAACGTCAAACGACGGCTGGCCACCGCTTTTTATGGATGTACCGCTCTCGCAGCCAGTGTATAAATACTCGACTACTGTAATGATACCGCGCGACACGTTGCGCCGCGTGCGGTGAGGCGAGGAGCACGAAGGCCGAAAGCGAGCCTTGACATTCGCCACGCTGACGGACGGGTCCGGGGAGAATAGCGCCCGAAACATGCATTAACTGCTTTGCAGAGCAGTCATTTACGGTTATTATTTATCCGGCTGATTTATAGGATGCGCAGGAGGGCCAGAAGCGCCTTATTCCGCTCGCTCTCTTAATGAGAGGGTGTTTATTGCCGCGATGAGGAACGATCATGAGCCAGTAAAGCAATAAAACTAATTACCGGAGTGGCCCACGACCAGAATTTAACTCCGGGTGACTAGAGGATGTTAAGCGTCGGAGCTGAAGAGCAACCGCTCGTGGCTGTAAATAGATAAATCACTTTCGGCCAGTTCGGAGCGTTGCGCCGATAGACAAATGGCACTCTCCCAAGAAGGGGCCATCACAAAAGGCGCGTACTTAGCATCGCTCACGGGCCTCTCAGTCCGGCGGTGGGGGGAGGTTTTTGAGGTCAAAACATTCGGCTCCCTCGGTCTCAAACAGGAACCACCTAGCCCCGCGGAGAGACAAAACACGCCGCGCGGCCCAGCAGAAAAGAGTGATTTGTGACTGATAATTGCGGGTCTCAAGCGTTCGGCCCGACAAGACGAATGTTTCGCGAACTTGCTGGCTTCTTAAAACGCTCGTCACTTCTGCAGCTCGTCCTCCTGCTATTCATCGTTTCTTCTTTCTTTTTTTTTTTTTTTTCTTACGCTGCGCTCCTACCTGCGCGATCATTCTTTCGCTTCTGCAGGGCTCACGCGTGCGATTTCCCACAGAGCACAACAGGCCTCCGGATTTCTCATTCTCGCCTCCGTAAGGACGGGGCCGATCGGTGAAGGTTCGCTCGGGTCTTGTTCCTCAATCATGCGTCTTGGTCCTCAGGTATTCTGCCGGCTTCTTTTACGTCGACGAGCCTGCTGCACTCGAGTTGGAGGCGCTATAACGAGGATGCACGGTGGTTCGGGAGGACGATTCCCTCCCTCCCCAGTTGAACAACTCAAGTCAAGATCAAGCTGCGTGGCTCGTATACCTCGCTTTGTCCGTCAGCGCCTCTGATCACCATTTACAACTTGCACGTCGTTGGTCAGCTTTGTAGGACGTTTCCGCGATTCTCTACGCGTCAAGACCTTCCTGTGCTTGTAGAGAGAGGTGAAGCGCAAAAGAAAGGAGCGAGGAAATGTCCACCGGTTAATCTCCACCACATTTAGTCATTATTTATTTCTCAACGGGCCTCTAAAGACGCTGCAAGTCACTAGCTTCCTCGGTACTCGGCTGATTTAGCGGCTCCAACCACCCGGGGGATTCGAACGAGCGTCGCGGCCGTCGCGGCCGCGCACCTATAAAGCCGGCGCGTCTATAGCACAGACGCTGCGCGCACACGGGCAGCAGGTGCGCTCGCGACGCGGTGGGAAACCTTTTTTTTTTTTTTTTCGGCACTTATTCCAGGCGAACAACGGGGCCCGGACTCGATTTTGAGCAAACCTACGGTGATAATCAGGAGTGCGCCCCGGCAGCAACGCTGTTTGCTGGCAGGGGCGGACGAACTGCACTAATTGTGAGCGTCGCGTCGGCTTGCGCGCGGGCGCGCTTGCAGCAGCAAGAGCCCGCTCACGCAGGTCGGCCGAGAACGTCCCCAAGGCGCGTTGTTGCCGGCACAATCAGGCGACTGCACGAAATCCAAACAAAAAAAAGGGGGTGGGGGTGGGGGGGGACTACGGCTGCTCGGCCAATTTGCACTCGCCAAGAGTCGGCCGGAGCTAAACTTCGGCAACCTCACGCCCATAGGCCAAACTCAAATTAGCAGTGCGTCTGATGAACTGGAATAATTACAGTTCCACCGTGGCTTGCTTGCCCCACTTATCTTTGATTCGGCGCGAGCGCATCTTAAGTGGGCTCGTGTCGTGAGCCTCGCGCCCTCCCCCCAGGATAAGTTGGCGCGCAGCGTGGCCGATTGCCCGAGCCTGTTCTTCGCTCGTGGCGCGCGCGCCAGTCAAAGGACTCGCTCTGGCCGGCACAATCGACCGGCGCGGTTGACTCCTTGGCCCCCGGCATATTTGCTTCTTGCAGCGGTGCAACATAGGCGATCTCCGCACGAGAAAACGTTCGCGCGCTTTTTTTCCAAACCCAATGTTACGCGGAAGAAAAATGGTTAGCAGAGTGTTGTAGCTCTAACTTTCAGTGTGAGCGTTTTAGAGAGCGCGCGGTGTTCAAATTGCTCGCGAGCGGCTATATGAAGCAGCAGCAGCAGAAATAATAATAATAATAATAATAATAATAATAATAATAATAATAATAATAATAATAATGGTGATGATGATGATGATTATGATGATAATAATAACCTTGTCCGCTGCAGTACAAAGGCCTCTTCCAGCAATTTCCACTCGCCCTTATCCTTCGTCAGCAGACTCTGTTGTGCCTGCAAATGACCTAATCTCATCACGCCGCCTAATTATATCTGCTGTTCTCTGCTGCCTTTCCCTTCTGGCATGCATTCTGTTGCTCTAACAGATCACCTGTTCTACGCGTTCCACTACGTTTCCAAGCGCGCTTCTTCCATCTTAATCTCAACTATAGTGTATCACCTGCCCTCCCCTTGCTTTCTGAACTTCTCCTCTTCCTGTTTCTTAACGTTGCACCTTCGTTCGTTGCGTCGTCATTAGTGTTCTCTTAAGTGTATTTGTTCTTGTTCACTTGTCAAGATCTTCGTCTTTCACATATTAATCCTCAAACCCACCCTTACATTTAACCGAACGTTATGCTGCTAAGCTCGTGGTCGCAGGGTCAAATCCCGCTTTTAAACTTGTAGTCGAAATGCGTAAAGGACCGTGTACCGTGCTTTGCATGCCGGTTAAAGAACTTGACTTCGCCAAAATAATTCGGAGACCCCCGCTGCGGCGTGCTTCATAATCATATCGTGCTTTTGGCACCTAAGACTCCAGAAACACTTTACCGGTTCAATTGCTCAATAATTTGTTGCAAGTCATCTCCAACGTCCATGAAGAGGACAGCGTCGCTTGCAATTTGTAGGTTGCGGAGTACCCCGTTAATCCTTAGCCCTAGTCTTACTCAATCTCGCGTCTTGAATAGTTCTTGTAAGCATACTGAATAACATTGAATGATAATACTGAGTCGTTGTGTATCCTTGGCTGACACCGTTCCTCGCCTTGTTCGCCGATATACTAAAGTTTGAACGGGAAGGCCCTGCCACTTCGCAAAAGTAAGAATAAATGCTGTGTGTGTGCGCCCGACACTATAGAGTCACTGCAGACATATTTAGCAGAGCGTTTCTTGCGCTTCGCTCCGACCACATTTCACGCGCACAGTGGGGACGCATGAACTGCGTTGATTTCGCTTATTCAACAAGCGCGTCTCCCAGTTATACGCCCGCGGCGCGCTGTCCGCTTTGGCTGTGAAACGACGACGAAACCAGCAAGCAGACGCACCCTGGCGCTCCGCTCAATCGGCTTCGTAGCAGAATTAACGTGGGCCGCGTTCTACGTTCCGCTCGCATGCACGTGAGTCGTGCGCGCGTGTTTCCCGCTCTGCTGCTGTGCGCGAATGTGTGCGCCAGTCCGAGCGGCGCGGACCGTCAACACTTTGCCGAAAATGTCGACTGCTTCGCGCGGCCTCTTCGAGGCATGTCATTAAAGGAACGCCGCGCAACGTCTGCGATGCTGCTACTGCGACATCGTAATTGAGGATATATATATATATATATATATATATATATATATATATATATAAACGAGAAGAAGGTTAGCAGAGGGGCCCGATTTTCATTAGTCATATCATAACAAACCAACAAACACAGACACCAAGAACAACATAGGGGAAATTACTTGTGCTTAACAAATGAAATAATGAAACGATAAATTAATGGAAATTAAAGTGGGTGAAAAAACTACTTGCCGCAGGTGGGAACCGAAGCCACAACCTTCGCATTTCGCGTGCGATGCTCTACCAATTGAGCTACCGCCGCGCCGTTTCCCCATCCACTTTCTTGGGTATTTATGTGTGCTTGTAGAACCCTGGTAGTGTTAGCCAGCGCCACCACTGACAGACCTTGGCGGCGGACGTGGAACGTCCTTTTTGCCGCAGGCGTCACGAGAACGTCACGAAAATCTACTAGGACACATAAATACACATGAAAGTGTATGGGGTAACCGCGCCGCGGTAGCTCAATTGGTAGAGCATCGCACGCGAAATGCGAAGGTTGTGGGCTCGGTTCCCACCTGCGGCAAGTAGTTTTTTCACCCACTTTAATTTACATTAATTTATCGTTTCCTTATTTCATTTATTAAGCACAAGTAATTTCCCCTATGTTGTCCTTGGTGTCAGTGTTTGTTGGCTTCTTATATGATTAAAAGAAACGGGCCCCTCGGTTAAGCCCCTTTCTTCTCGTTCATGTATGTATATATATATATATATATATATATATATATATATATATATATATATATATATATATAGATTAGTTCCTGCGTCTTTGGCGTAAACTGACGCGCGTGTCCAGGAGCTCTCGCGCACCCGTGCTACACAGTAGGCCACACGGGGCGATCATCTTAACGAGCTTGCGCTTTCGCTGCCGCTGAAGATGTGCTCAATTTCGGTGTTTTTTTTATGTTTTAACATTTTATTTCACGACGTAGTTGTCGCGACGTAAACCGCGATACATAACAATATAGCCCGATCACTGGTGTTTTGAATGTATAGTAGTAATAATTGCTCGGATAATGTTTTGCGCATTCTCGTATGAAAATTCAAAGAAGCACCTCACGGAACACGAATGAAAGTAATAATTTGCTATTTTTCATCTAAATACTGAGAGTAAGAAAAACCCAGAAATATGTAAAATATGCACCTGGATCCTAGTTCCCAACTATTGCAAATCAGATCACAATATATATATATATATATATATATATATATATATATATATATATATATATATATATATATATTATGAAGATTGGTGGTTCGCGTCAATACTAGCCATGTTATGCGGGTAACCTGTAGCTTCGCAAATTGGAAAACAGGCAAGTTCGTTTTGTGCAGAGAGCATTTGCTTTTAATCATTGCAGCAGGCAGCTAGTTTGTTTCTTACTGTATGCTTTAAGCTCGCGAACCAATGGTTGTCTGGGCAGAGAGCATTCGGAAGCCTCCTCATACTCGATTATTGTGTTCGATTAGCTTTCTTGCGCAAGCAAGGTAGTTCAGTGTGCGTTAAACTGGCGCTGGAGCCTCAACTTAATTTGTTCAGTTCCTGTACAGCGCTAAGCAATAATGTGGTTCAATATTGTACAGTCATGAATAAGAGAACTTGCACTGGCGGTGTTCAGAAAGTAAGAGATTAGACTGCTATTCAAGCTTCGGTCAAAAGTCGGTCTCAAATAGACTGCGTGCTATTTTGGGACTGAAAGCCCCCAAAGACGCGAAGGACTGCTCTTAGTAATTTGTGCATACGCTGTCGAAACGCCGGTTGACAAAAGCAAGCCACGGTGGGAAAAATAAGGTTTCATTAGATATTAGGCGAACGCAATTATAGAAATACCATTCACTCACGAGCGTCTACCGTTGTTCGGGACATCATTGAGAGAGCTTATACATCGGATTGCAAAATTGACAACCCAAGAGAACTTTTGTGTCTTTACTGCTGCTGTGATGTATAAATTTCGTGGCCGAGTCGATCAAAGCACAAATTGTGCGTCTTTTTTTTTTTTTTTTTGAAGACGTGCTAAGAGCACTGAAAGCTAGTTTCTACGATACCTCCAGTCGAAGTTTTATTTTTCCAGACTTCCCAATCTGCCTAAGAAGTGCCAAATCGTTGAAGTTCAGTGGTCGTTTCAGATGGCGTGTGATTTTGATAGCAGAAGAATTACTACGGAAATGTTTAACTATGCGCAGAAAAACTGTCGATCAAGTTAATAGGCGCGGTAACGAAAGAGCTAGTTGGCGTCGGCATGATTGAAGTATACGTGCGATTGTGGCAAACTCCAAGGAGTCGTCAGACAGGAGAGGTGGGGGGGGGGGGGGGGGGGGGAACTGCGGCACGCAGTTGTCGCTGCGGCTGAGTATACGTATGCACGAGCGAGTGTCAGCGTATCCTCTGGCGAAGCAGGATGTGTGATAGGCATGCTGAAAGTCCGCAATCTTCAAATTTCTTTTCCCGGCCGGGCGTATGCCGCCCATGTAAGGAGTGTGTATGTGGCGTAGGAGCAGCCGCGAGATTAGATGGAAGTGCCAAATGCAGGGGCATCTTTGTCTGATTTTCAGGTATTTTGTGTAAGATGTACTGATTTCGAATCGCTGTGTTTGCTTTTTCCATGTGTAAATTCCCCATGTAATACGGAAAAAGAGATGCGATTGTGGCATAATGTTTCGAGCATCGGGCTGCTGTGCAAGAGGACCGAGGTTCGATCCCACCATAAGGCGCTTGCTTCATTATTTATTATTAGGTGTGTGTGTGTGTGTGTGTGTGTGTGTGTGTGCTATGTGTGTGTGTGTGCTATGCGTGTGTGTGTGCTATGTGTGTGTGTGCGTGCTATGTGTGCGTGCTATGTGTGTGTGCTATGTGTGTGTGCTATGTGGCAGGACACAGCTGCCGCCACCGTCTGAGAAGTTCGGGAGGGTTCGCAAAGAAAGCTTCACTTTAAAAGCTTCTGCGCACGACACTGCGCAAGCTTAACTTAGTTCTATAGTCTGCTTTGTGGACCTGATTTTGCTCACGAATGCTATAGCGTGGACCAAAAATTTATCATTCTAGCTTGTTCCTAATAAAAGAACGAGATTCTCTGAGACACGGTGTAAGACGAAAAAAAAAAAGATAAACTGTCCTTCGAACGATCGTCATCTTTGCAAAACACACATATATAAAATATACAAAATTAACCCCGCAATTACATACACTGGGCCCTCTTAGACAATGTGACAAACGACAGCTTGTCTAAGTGAGCCTTGGTACTGAACGCTCACAGCTGCGAAGTCCCGTCTTTGAGGACCAAATCCTGGCCGTCCAGCGCGCGCCCGCGATCAGGCCGGCAGACTAGATGTGTCAGTCCGGTCGTGGGATTGGCCGGGTGCGCGTTTTATCGTGCTTTGCTGGACCAAATAAAAGTTTATTCACTCACTCATTCACAGCTAGCAGCCCTATAGGTTCCTTAAACATTACCCCCTGGTGTCTTATCAGCCCTACAGTACATCTCAGTGCACCAGGAATCGGGAAAAAGTCTGAGCTGTCGTCGCCTGTGCTGAAACAACTGTCTCTGCTTCTTCTACACGAGAGGTATGCGGACAGTGTACATATTTATGCCGATGGTTCCACAAACATCCAGTGTTCGTCCGGTGCTGTGGTTGTCCCAGCAAAAGCTATTACCATCAGCTTTAGGACTGACCACCCAACGACATCGACATCTGCGGAACTAGCTGCTCTTCGCGCTGCACTTTGTTTCGTCAATCGGGAGCCACCTCGACAATGGTCAATCTTCAGCGACTCAAAGGCAGCCCTGCAATCTGTGCTAACAGCTCTGCGTCGCGGGCCATTCGAACAGCTCGTATTTGATATTAGATGCCTACTCCATACATCACAGGAGAAAGGACACAACGAGACGTTTCAGTGGCTGCCAAGTCACTGCGGCGTCATAGGAAACGAAGACGCCGATAATGCCGCTCGGGCAGCTCTTGAAGACACACAGGAAGAGGCCATACCACTTTCACGGTCCGACGCAGCCAGCAAACTTCGAGTGCTTGCACAGGAGATCACGCTCTCTCTGTGGTGTACACCAAGCAGCCAGACCAACCGGAGCAATCGTCAATACCACCTGCCTTCTTTGATGCATCTCTGTATGCCAACTGGACTCCGCCGAAGAGAGGCCACTCTGCTTTATCGCTTATGGCTACGGGTGGCATTCACGAAATCTTACTCATTTCGCATTGGAATGGCCGACAACGCTCTCTGCAACGCCTGTCTTTGCGAGGAGACGCTAGAACACATTCTGTGTAACTGTCCTGAATATTATGTTCAGAGACAGTCCCTGACGTCCGTTCTAGCGCACCTTGACTATAGACCATTGTAAGTTGAAACGATTTTCACATGTCGCCGACAGAAGACATCGCAGCTGAACGCGAGGAAAGGGCTACTTCGGTTTTTGGAAGAGATGGGCTTGGACAAGCGGCTGTGACAGTGATGTCACGTACCACGCAAGCGTGACGGACTGTAACTGACGATGTGTGTACTGTGCTATGTGCTCTCTCTCTCTCCTCCCCATCTTTCATTCCCCCCATGCCGCTCCCATGTGTAGGGTAGCAAACCGGTTGAGCTAAACTGGTTAACCTCCCTGCCTTTCCTTCTCCAATGTTTCCTTCCTTCCTTCCTACCCTGGAATTTTTTTTTTACTAGCCTAGAATTATCAAATTTGGTAAACTGTTGTAAATGAACTTACGTAGCCCTGACAAACATTTGTATCGCTATAACCTCTTACCTAGGCAGCAGCGAATTACTTCGAGCTCTTCTGAAATGACTATCAGGTAACATAGCGTCTGCGTCCACCTACTATGTCGCTGAAATCAAATATTTATACATCTCCCTTTCGTTCCGTTTCTTCAGTAAAAGCAACGCCTCTCGACAGCCGAAGCCACCCATGTCTCGCATTTTCACTAGGAAGCGCATGTCGAATGGTCACCTGACTGCCACTTAGCAGCTCGTAGTAAATGAACCCTTTCATGGCTTAGTGTGCGTATGCGCGAACGAGTGTCAGCGTGTCAAAGTGGGCCGGCACGCGCGCCCTTCTTCCAGCGCCGGACGCTCGGTGATACTTGAAGGTTCGCGCTTGAAAATTTCACTCCGTAAAAATTGCAAGCCAGCCCCTCTGGGCGCCTGGTGCGCGCTCTCGTTCTACGCCAGCTATAGCCCTCGTGTTCACCTGCACAGCGGCGTTGCGTGAACAGCCGAGGCCAAAAAATAAGTAAATAAATAAAAAGCGGGCAGGCGTGAGAGAGAGAAGCGGGGGAATTGATGGCCGATTGAAGTGCGCCGGGCGAGGAGCAGCTGTTGGCGTCATCGCGCGTTGCCCGGAAAGCCGTCGATGCGCGGTGAAATGCGTCTGTGGGCAGCAGGATTGGCGGGAGAGCCCTGCCAATTAGGCGCGCGCCCGCATATCACGGGGCCCGGTGGCGCATTAAGCGGGCGCGTTTCAACGCCAGCAGGCAAACAGCGCGCCGCCGACAGAGACAGTTTCCATCAGCGCGGGGGCCTGCGAGAGGCCATAGCTCTCCTATTTCATAATTAGGTCCCAGATGACTCTGCGGACGCCGTCCGCGCGTCACCAGGACTCTCACCGCACGGCGCGTGCCTCTCACGAGTATTTAATTCCTGGCGTCACGAGGTGCACGCCGCCGTGCGACGACGGAAGACGAAGAGAAAGAAGAGCGCGCAGAAATGCGGGCGCCGCAAGAGGCGCGACCGAGGAAAGCGCGGAGGGAGCACCGGTAAATACCGAACTTCTTGCGCCATCAGATGGGGGAAACGGTGGCGCGCGGTTGGCGCGCCGGGCTCGTCGGCAAAATGCAAGCTCGCCGTCTGGCGGTGACAGCGCGAGTTGGGCCTAATGGGAACGCGCTCATTTATCAAATTCCCTAATCGGCAACAAACACGACTTGTTTGGCTGCGCGCAGTTTCTTTCTGAGACGAGCGCAAGAAAATGCCGCGATTCCAGAATAAGGGGATGCCGTTAAGGCGAGAATAAACGCCTCCCGTGGCCACGCTGTTGTGCGGGCTGTCTGGATGACAATCCGGCGATATGCGAGAGTAAAAAGCAAGGATTGCGCGAGGCGTGTTGCGTGCGAGACAGTACAAGACGCGCGGGGAAGAAGGGATAGGAGGGGGGGGGTGACTGAAAAACAACGGCAGCCTTTGTTGTTGTCCGCGTGCGACAGCGAGTTAAAAGTTTATTTGTGGGGTATTACGTGCCAAAACTAAGTGTGGTTATGAGGGACGCAATAGTGGGGGTCTCCCGGATTAATTTTGACCACCTGGAGCTTTTTAACGTGCACCTAATGCACAATACACGGGCGTTTTTGTACTTCGCCGCCATCGAAATGCGGGCGCCGCCGCCGCCTGCATTCGATCTCACGCCCTCACGCTTAGTAGCGAAACGTCAGAACCACTACGCCACCACGGCGGGTGCGTCTGACAGTGAATATATGCACTTAAACATTCAGCCGTTCTGTTCTTTCCGTGTAATTTAAATGCTGTGCTTGGGCGGTGCGGCTTAACTATATAGTGTTGTCTATATACTAGAGCTTGGCTTAGCGGTGCTTATTTTGCCATGCATGGTATATGATTAAAGCGAGGAGGACGCACAGAAAGCTTCTGCAATGCTATCAATTTTTGTCGCGCGATCGCTCAACTATACATGTAAGCCGACGCCTCAGTACATCTCCACTGACTGGTACGGTCACATCTTTCTTTGGCCATACCTGGCCCTCGCGCCACTAAACAACACACATCCATTCATTCACGGTCACGTCTTTCACTGTTGCAACACGTATCTGCACACGCAAGTGCCGCACTTTTTACGACATTGCGCACAGGCCAACCAAGGCAGCTAACTTCACTGTGCGGGACATGAGAAGCGCCACATGGAGATGCTCAAATTTTCACTGAAGCACTGCGCGTTACGAAAGCGAGCTTGCTGCATTGCACTGTGTTTAGGAACTTGAATACCACCTACCACCGGATAGCACCGTGTCAAAGTCTGCCTAGGATGTGTAGCGATACGCCTGCCACAGTATACTTGAGATGAGCGAGAACCAAAGGATTCGCAGTTCCTCGGATCTTTCGTTTTTGTTTGTTTTTATTTGTTAAATGTTAAAACGACTATTTGCAGGTTCACAAGTGTATTAGCCTATGCCGAAACTTTTCTTTCCAATGGCTTCCTTTAAATGGTAAAGCTGTTTGCACGCACGAGCGCGGCACCCGGAATGAAGCCCACCCTCCGTGTACTTCCTTTTCTATCAGCATGCGTGTCATAAGGCGTAAGGCAAACTTTTTTCAGAGCATTTTCGCCGCTGACTACACATGCTCTGGACGGCGCTCTGCACCCGTCAATGATTTCTTGTGCCCGAAAAAAAAAGAAATAGATATTACGCGAAGCTGCGGTAAAGGAAAAGCGAGAGACAGTGTGCTTCATCATTTCGCATCGCGGACGAAGAAGAACAAGTTCTCGACTCGACCGCTATGCAGCGCATGGGCTGAAAGAGCAAAACCCGCCAAGCACTTTGAACCTTATGGACCGTGCACACTTCGGCGGGTCTATGCGTGCGTGCTCGCCATGCATCATGAGTGGAGTGGCGCGGGCCTGTTTTGTCCCCAAGACCCCTGGAAAGAAGTCGACCCCTCTCGCCGTCGTCCATCAGAGAAGCTGGCGCTTGCATACACACTCTCTCGCCCCGACGCGGAAGAGTGTGTGTGAGCGCAGTCTGGCAACGCGAAAGGGGCACCGCGATCGAGGAAGCTATGCGCCTGCGCACGAGGCGCAGAGTCGGAAATTGAGACCAGCCACTGGCACCGCTCAAACTGCAAATCACGCTTGCGGAACGGTGCCCATTTTGTCACATGTCACCACTGAGAGAATAAAGGGTCCCGGAGTTCCCAGCAGCGCGGGCCCGGTGGCGCGCGCCGTCAGTCGCCGCCGCCTGCGCAATGAGGAAGCGCGGCGAGCTACCTCGCCCCCCCTGTGGATATAAATCTGCTTAATTCGCCAGTACCCCGGCTCTGTTTCTGCGGCCTCCGCACGCGGTTACCGCGCCTGGTTCCTCGCGAAAGACTTCCTACTGCATCACTCCGCCATTTTGCTCGCCCCCGTCTCTCTGACTTATGCGCGAGCGTTGTTCCCGCTTCATCTCTTTCCGCGCAGCGTGTTAATGCTTCGTTCTTTTTCCTCCGTCTGCTTGGACGTCCTTCAAGCCGTTGGACTGACCTTTCTTATATTCCTCGGCTGTTGCCATTCTCTCCCAGACAGCTATCGCGTTCTCGCTTTGCTTCTTATTTTGCGGGCTTCCGGTTTTCGACCGGAAATCAAGCTATTTGGATATTGCTCGGACGAGAAATTAATCACCGCTTGGCGCCGTCTCCCAAGACGGCGGCGACGGGAACGACTGTCGCCGGAGATTATGCGACGGGGTGTCCCCATTAAAGCATGAAATACGCCAACGACGTGGCCGGTTCATCAGGACGGGCCCAGCCGCCGGCCACGCGCTGCCGCTGCTACAGACGGCCGCGTGAAGCGCATTTTTCATCTGCAAATCGACTTTGCCTTTCTTGGCGCGCTCTGAGCTAACGAGGGCGCAAAAACAAACGACCGCTCAAGTTCATCATGCATTCGATCTGCGTATGAAGAAGTCGGCCCTTCTGCATGCGGCCGCTCGTAGTGATGTCGTTAACTTCTCCACTCAGCTGCCGTCGACACTCACGCGTCTGGCGATTTATACGTGTCTGTGGCGCCCAAGTCTTCCTTTCGGTGCCCTTTTTGTGTGGCGTAGCTGTTTCGGGAACCCCGTCTTTTTCTCGGCAAACGCATAAATTTTTCCGCGAGACGCTCAGAATTTTATTTTTCTCGCGTCGCTTTCTCTATCTCTTTTTTTTTTTCTTTTTCATCCCAAGTCACACGATAGCTGTACTATCAGCATCGGGAAGTCACAAAATGCTTAGGTACGCGGATTTGAGCAGCAGCAGAAATCAAATTTGCGCCAGTAAAATCTGACGTGCAGCAACGCAAAGTATAACCGCTGCGTTATGCACACAACATTCAAAGCTTTACTGAAAGCTTGGTAACACGACTTTGCCGCATGTGCCGGTGCGTGGTCGGTGTATTCTAGAACATTAGAATTATATATAGCAACCGCTATCGTGCGAACGAAAAGTAAGTACGTCGGGCAACACAACACGTCGAAACGAAAAAAATAAAAAAAAGAGAGAGAGAGAGAGAGAAAGGAAACGTGCTCACTATGAGCATTTCACCACAAACCGTATTAAAGAAGTTAAATTTCGTGGTTTTACGTAACAAAACTACAATCTCATTATGAGACATGCCTTAGTGGAAAACTCCGGATTGGTTTTGACCACCTGGGGTCATTTAACGTGCACCTAAATCCAGTTACACGAGCGTTTGTACTATTCGCCCTCATGGAAGTGCGGCCGCTGCGGCTTGGATCGTATCCACGACCTGAAACTCCCGTAGCGGGTCATAAAATTGTATCTGTGCATTTTAGTGGCCATACTGCAACTTCGTATCGTATTGAAGCGCAGTTGAAAATGATACAGGTCAATTACGGCATTTTGCTTTGTTTTTGGGTACCTATGATTCTGCGTACAAGTCATTTCCTAGACCTATACGCCAAAAAGAGGCATCTGAACTGAAAGTTAGAAGACTTCTAATTGACCCATGTTTACAGGGTGTCCCAGCTAACTAGGACCAGAATCTTTAATATGCCCAAGAGCTCTAGAGAAATCATACCGACCGCATAGTAGCCGTAGTCGTATGTACTTACAGCCAGTGTTTTTTTCCTCACGAACTATTACTTAATTACCTTTAATTAGCGAACTTCTTTAATTATTGCTTCAATCGCAGACATATCAATTACAAAGTTGTAGCGCACCTTAAATAACCTCCGAATCAAGCATTTATTTCGTGCTGAAGTGGGCCTGGTTGTTCTTTCCAAATTAAAACAAAAGCCCGCGAAATACGTGAAATATGAAATAGATGCGCACTCGCACGCCGCTACTCAAGCGCCTACAAGCAACCAGTGAAAGATATACAGCTGCATTCTCTTATCGCCGCATCGTACAAGGCCCGCTACGCTTATCAATGCGTCAGCGGCGTGTTCTCTTGATGCCGCGACCGCCACATAGCGTGAAGCCCTGTATCGAGCTGCCGCCGCTAGCAAAGTCGTGTGTCCGTGGCAATTAGCTTGGGAGCGCTTGAGCAGTGGCGCGCGAGCGCGTATCTATTTCGCATTTTGGATGTTTCGCGCGCTTTTGTTTTTTCTCGGAAAAACCAACGAGGCAAAGCTGAGCACTAAACAAATGCTTGATTCGGAGTTTATTTGAGGTGCCCTACAACTTTGTAATTGATATGTTTGGGATTCAAGCAATAATTAAAATGTTCGCTAATTAAAAGCAATTAATTAATACTTTGTGATGAAGAAAATACTGGCCGTAAGTACAGACTACTATGGCTACTATGCCGTCGGTACGATTTCTCTAGAGCTCTGTCGTTTTTTTAAAATCTTGGTCCAAGTTAACTGGGACGCCCTGTATATATACACACATATATATATATATATATATATATATATATATATATATATATATATATATATATATATATATATATATATATATATATATATATATATATATATGTATGTATACGCTGTCCCCACGCGTAGGTGCCGTCGGTCTTTAAAAGATCGATGAGAGGGCGCGCAATGTCAGTAAAATTTTGAACAAAACGACGAAAGTACGAGCAAAAGCCTATGAAGTTGCGAACATCCTTAACTGAGCAGGGCACATGAAAGTCTTGAACGGCGTGAACTTTGGCCGGGTCAAGTTGAATTTCATTGGCGTTTACAAGGTGCCCGTGAACGGTTATTTCGCGACGACGGAAGTGACACTTGGACTAGTTGAGCTGAAGTTTCGCAGCGCGAAACACAGCCAGGAGAGTCGCGAAATGCTCAATGTGGTTTTCAAAGGTTAATTGGAGCAAAAACGATTACGTCGTCGAGATAACACCGACAGATGGTCCACTTCAAGCCTCAGAGAAGGGTGCCCATCATCCTCTCGAACGTCGCTGGGGCATTGTAAAGCTCAAATGGCATGACTCTGAATCGAAAAAGTCCATCAGGCGTAACAAAGGCTGTCTTCTCACAATCCTTCTCATCAACAGCAATATGCCAATAGCCCGAGCGGAGCTCAGTCGATGAAAAATGTTTCGTCCCATGTAGACAGTCAAGTGGATCATCGATACGAGGCAATGCATACACGTCCTTCTTGGTGATCTTGTTCAGATGGCGAAAATCAACACAAAATCTCCAGATCTTGTCTTTTTTCTTGACCAGTACTTCTGGTGTGACCCACGGGCTAGCGGAAGGCTCGATGATGTTCTCCTTCAGCATCTTCCCGACTTCGCTTTGAATGATGCTGCGCTCTGCTGCACACACATGGTAGGGGCGGCGATGAACGGGACTTGCGTCGCCGGTGTGAATCCGATGAGTGACTACGGCTGTCTGGCCGAGCGGGCGGCCATCGAAATCGAAAATGTCGCGGTAACTAAACAGAATGCGCCTGTCTTCAGTTTGAGCTGGAGAGAGGTCGGTAGCGATCATTTTATCGACGTCGTGGTAGGGTGACGAAGCCGAACAGGAACACGCGATGATAGGGCTGACAGAGGCAGAAATAGTGGGCGTGAGCGGAGATATACTCGTGCACAGGTGTCAGACGGGCCACTGTCATGTTAGCCGGAAGAACGTGTGCAATATAGCCAAAGGTGAGCACGGGAAGCCAAGCAGAATTATCGACAATGGTGACAACGGTACTTGGGAGCGCGACGTCATGCTGTAGAATAACGTCGACAAGCGGAGAGACGATGTAGTCGCCATCAGGAACATGTGGTCGAGCGTTAAAAAGGTACAGTAGTTGCGGCTTGAGGCGGCAACCGGACGAATTCGGCAGAACACAGGGACGGATGATGTGCATCAGAAACAAAGTAGCTGTCAGAAGTAAGGGCCAGCTGCACGACACCTGCAGCGCAGTCTATTAGGGCAGAATGGGTCGAAAGAAACTCCAGCCCCAAAATCAGGTCATGCGGACAGCGCTCCAACACAATAAATAAGACGCTAGTTTGATGGCCGGCAATCGTTACTCGTGCTGTACGCATGCCGACAACCGGTGGCAGGTGTGAGCACCTTTCTGAGTCTTTTGCGAAGGGCGGCATTCATTACAGACGTTTGCGCACCGGTGTCAACGAGAGACTTCACTGGGACTCCATCCACCTCAACGTCTAATATACCTCCAAGGGTAGGCAATGTGATCAGAGGATTGGCAGGCCGGGTCGTTGATGCAGCGTTACGTCCGGTAGCTGCACCGACTATTGTTTTCCTGTGGCACGAACGCGGGGGAAGAAGAGCGGCGGGCCTGCGGCGAACGAGACCGACGACTTAGGAGCGATGGTGACCGGCTGGTTCGGAAGGCCGTAGGTACGTTATCGGTATTCGTAGATGAAGGACGCGCAGAGAAACGGGGAGCACCTTGATCTGGACGGTCAAACGGGAAGCTCCATGTAGGGGGCGATGACAAATGAATGCGGCAATGACGGACGATACGTGCAACATGTGAGAAATTGAAACAAATCGGCCTATCGTCCAATGTTCTCCAGTAGTCCGGGTTACAACGTCGGGTTAGAACCGCTGAAAACGGCGAAGCAGTGGTTGGGCGGGGCCGGTCCTGACTGTCAGCGGCGTCACAAAGAGAGCAGAGAGACGGGAGGCCTAAATTTGCTATCTCTTGTCTGACAACGGCCTGTATAAGCGATACAGAACGTGCGTTGTCTGGGCAATGCTGACGAGGAACGATGGTAGACATGGCTTCAAGCTTGCGACGAATTAACCGCGTCAAAATTTCTTGTCCAGGCAGAGGAGGTCCACGTGGCTTTTCTTCACACGAAGACGTCGAAGCTGTATTTGGTAGCCTGTTGAACTGCTGCGTAATGCGGCGACTCTTCATCAGTTCGAAATTACCGCACTATTTGATGATCGCGTCCACCGAGTCATAGTTCTTACAGATAAGCAGGTTGAATGCGTCAACTGCTACGCCCTTCAGGATGTGGCCAATCATGTTGGTCTCATTCATGTCTTTGTCAGCTTTACGACAGAGCGCGAGGACATCTTGAATATATGCCACGTAAGATTCTGTTGACGTTTGAGCCGGGGTCGATAGCTTCTTCTTCGCTGCCAGCTGACGGCCAAAGCACTTTCCAAAGAGGTCTAGAAGCTTCTGCTTGCAAACGTCCCAACTCGTTATGTCGTGTTCGTGGGCCTCGTACCATGCTCGCGCAGTGTCTCGGAGGTAGAATATCACATTCGCTAGCGTTAGCGTTGGGTCCCATCGATTATTTTCGCTTACACACTCATACCAGGAAATGGAGTCTTCAACGTGCGTACCATCGATGCCATTGAAGGTCCCTGGTTCTCGCGGCTGGGACAACACGACGGAGGTCAGAGTCTGCGGCACCAGAGGTGGGCGGTCGGTCATTGTGGCGCTTTGGCTGTCGATCATCATGTCAGGGCTCAGGTGGTGGCCGCTGCGGAGCTCCGTGTTGGTACCCAGCACCTCCACCAAAATGTTGCGAGCCGGAGACAAGCACGAATGTTGTTTATGCAAGGCAAATGCTGAAGGCACCAGCTGACTCTAGAACATGGCGGCCGAAGTGGATCAGCAACAACAACACTTCCTCTTCCTCGTCTCTTGTCTGCATGCACGTCCTGTTCTGCATCGCGACAATATTGTTTGTGTCTTTGGAGGGAGGGGGCAGTACACGGGTTGTATGAGTACGGGGGCCGCGCGAGCATGCTGATACAACAAAATATCTACATTGGTAATTTTGATTCGAGAGCATTACTTGGCTCCTTGTGCGAGCCCGCCGTCATCAGAAAGCCGTGACAGAAAAACGGCACACAAATTACGTTGTCCTCATAAATTAAAGAAGTGGCCATGGTCGAGCATTGGACTTTCTGCCCGAGCGCGCTACCACTGCTCCATCGTTGCATTACGCCGGTATTGCAACAGGTGACACTGATGAATATATTCGAGGCAGTGCACGTGGCTGGGCTCTACCTGGCGGGCAATCACTAGATGGCGCACGGCGCATTGCAAGCGCATGGCGTATCGGGCAGTATGTCCCATCAGCCTCGTCGCATGGCTCAACGTGAGTTTTCTACCGAAACACATGGACGACGTGGCGCACGATGTGAACGTCAACAGAGGCGACATACTTTGCCTCACGGAGACATGGATGTCGCCAGATGACGAGACGGATCACGGGATGCTCGTTCGTGTGCGCCACTCAGCGACCCGACAACGTTGCCGCCGGCTTCGCCATATAGTACGCCGAGCCAGAACTTCAACTACGACCTGTCCAACTCGGAGACTGCTTTGATGCAGACGGAGAGATGTGCGTGCAGTTCGTCGAAACGGGATTCGTGGTTGTGCGCGTATACGTGGCGCCAAATATGTCTCATATGGGCGCGGCAGCGTTCGTGGACACGAATCTGCCTTCGACTCTACGCTCAGGCACGTCTGTGTATACGTTCGCCGTAGGAGACTGCAATCAGGACGCACGTTCAACGCAGCAGCAATAAACTCAGCAACATTTCGCCGTAACACTAAACTCAGCGACACATTACGCGACAAGTAATGTTCTCGCATTTGCACGTATGATAAGAATCGCTTAGGTGCTCCGATAGTTTTTCTTTTTTTCTTTTTTGCATATCTTGCGTGCGGTCATGAACATGATGTAATACGCGGCCGCTGCTGGTTCACAAGAAAATAGAAGTGTCTCACGCATAATATATAGCCCTCCTAGCTGGGTAACGCCCAATTCCCACCTACAAAAAAGAAAACCTAAAATTATAAAACACTGGTTGGTGTGGAAGATTTGCAGATTTGTTGCTCTGCATCGCCGTGTTCCGGTGCCCAAATAATCGTGCGTGTACGTTAGAGAGACAGAAACATACAGGGTTGCGGCACGTTCTGCAGCTTAAGTAGTTAGTTTCGAATGTTCTGTTAAACAGAAGGATTAAAATTATGGGGTTTTACGTGCCAAAACCACTTTCTGATTATGAGGCACGCCGTAGTGGAGGGCTCCGGAAATTTCGACCACCTGGGGTTCTTTAACGTGCACCTAAATCTAAGCACACGGGTGTTTTCGCATTTCGCCCCCATCGAAATGCGGCCGCCGTGGCCGGGATTCGATCCCGCGACCAAACAGAAGGATTGACACAACAAATTCACCGACGATTACGACACTCCCTAATGCGAAATTTGAGCGCAGCTCTATGCGTGTTTTTATTTCGGGATATATTGGCTGGCGCGGACAATCGGTCTCGTGCGGCACGCTGCAAACGGAGCGAAGTGTGGCGCGACTGCCTCGCTAATCTGGAGAACGTGAGAGGCAGCGCGTGGGTGACGCTTGGGCGCGTTTCGCCGCAGCCGCCGAAAAAGACCTCCCTGACGACGCGCGCTACTCTGGCGCCATCTCGTAGCATCGTCGCCGCAATACGCTTTTCTTCTCACGCTTTCGCCATGCCCTCCTACTCCGCTTTCCTCCTCGCGTATTTCGTCCCCCACTGCGCTCCGCGTTCGCTCTTTCATCCTTCGCTGTGCTCATTCGCTTGGTTACGCCGACGCTTGCCGCCGGAACGGGTGCTACAGCCTGGTCGCTCGATGTCATTAATTAGAATCCCAGCGTGTCTGCCTTATGCTCCAAGCACTTCACATTTTCTTCAAAGAATACGCGCTCTGCCATGCTCGGTCACCTAGACTTATCAGGATTACCTTCTAGTTTACATGGACGGTTCAGTCAGTGTCAATCAGGGCAGCTGCGCTGCTGAATTTTGATTCCTTCCCTTACCACCGCGTGGTCTTGTCGCTCGTGCCACCTGGTCTTTGCGAAGATTGCGGAGTACTGCTATGGCAGCTGCTCTGCGCAGGCTGAAATGTCTCCTGGGAGTGGATGCACTCCCATGGTGGTATCCCTGGCAACGAAGGAGTGGATGATCTTGCAAAAAAAGGTACTGTCAAGGCCACCAACAATCAAAGGACCGATCAAGTACCATTTCTCCAAAGAGGCCCAAAATATCTCGGCGGCCGCATTTCGATGGGGGCGAAATGCGAAAACACCCGTGGTGCTTAGATTTAGGTGCACGTTAAAGAACCCCAGGTGGTCCAAATTTCCGGAGTCCTCCACTATACGGGGTGCCTCATAATCAGATCTTGGTTTTGGCACGTAAAACCCCATAATATTTAACCACTTAGAAACTTACTCGGCTCGCGAAACAGCAAGTAAAATTTCAATTTGTTTTGTTTATATCTGGCGTGGAAACCTTTTCGGGCACCATATGTTCGCGAACACTTCACTTGAACATAGGCGTCTATTTGAACGCTAGCTATTTGCAGCACAAATTCCGAGCGCTCCCGTTAAGCTAGGCGTTCCTGCATTGAGTTTTATGCACAATTTTGATTACAAATGCGGAAATGCGCCATTTTGCCTTTCTTTGACAATACTTTCCTCATAATGGTGAGCAATTAATATATGACGCGCGCTCGCTCCGAAAATGGCGGCCGTGGGACGACTGCACTTCACGCGTTGTGTTTAATGACGCCAAGCGACGTTTCTCAGGGGGCGAAGAAAAAAAAAAGAGAAAAGAAAGGAAAAGAAGACAGCAAAATGAGGTGGTCCGAAAAGCAGATTGTAGCGTCGCGATGGACGTCGCTGTGAGAGATAACCCGCAGATCATTCTGCATTCACGCGCTCTTCAAAAAAGAAAAAAAGAAAAGAGGGGGACTGCAAAAAGACGCTCCGGTCATCATCATATTTTACGTGGCCGGCAATTTTGAAACGACGTGGCCGCAGTCTCGAACCTAGGAAAGAAATGCTTCCCGCCAAAGGCATTCGAAAAGCAAAGTGTCTTGCACTCCACCCGCCGAGATCGAGAAACAACAGCGTCCCTTCTTTTCCTCGGTCAGCTTCTGGGGAGCGATGAAGACTGAACGAAGTAACGGAACTAAAGCATTTGCATGACTAAGGGCGATGTGAAGACGTGAAAAAAAAAAATTGAGTGGGAGACGGAAAATTTTCGCTCATCACTAAACAGAGGTTGCACGCGGCATTCATTACATGCTGCGCGCTTCTTCAAATGCAAGCCTTCGTCGCTTTCTTTATCGAAGCTACCCTTCCAACAACGCCATCTGCTTACGCAATTAAACACATAAAGAACAAATAAAAGAAACTCCCTTGTTCTACAAGCAGCTTTCTACATATATTCTCTGCTTTCGAGCGCATTTGCTTGTTTCCTCGCGCTCCGGTTATTGCTGCGGCAAATGCGCGGAATCTGCAGCATTTTGCATTGTTTCCTTCACTCCCGAAGTTTCTTTTTCTGTCTTTTTGTTTTTGTTTCTTTTTTCTTTCCTTCTTTGCGGCTGAAAATTGGCCCCATTATTCACCTGCGAGGAAAGAGGTCGTTACCAGAGAGACGCGCGAGATCCCCCCCCCCCCTTTTTCTCTCTCTCTCTCTTTTTGTCCTCTGTTCCGCACCCTTCCTCTAAGAGAGCGTGGGGTGCCCAGAGACGCTCCTCACAACAGTGGCAGCAAGTAAGAGACAAACGCGCACCTCGACACGCGAGCGTGATTAGCAAGCCCGAAAAAATGTCAGGCAAGTGCAGCCGCGGCTTGGGTCGCGGGATCCGCGCGTGTGCCGCCCAGGGCGGCTATCATTTCGGAACGGGTATTTGTCGCGTGCTGTAATTGCTGGGCGACCCTCCGCCACCGCATGCGCTGTCGCTGCTGTTGCAGCGAGATGTGCATCTGTCTCGCTCTCTCGCGCCTTACACCCGAGTGGACGGCATCGAGCACCTTGCTTTATCTAAATTTTGCTTTATGACTAAATGATGCTAAAATCTTCGATTAATGTTTATGGGGATACCCAATGCATGTCTCGATGTAGCTTTGTTTGTATTTTGTGTGCATATTGCTTTTCAATACTTCATACTATGTTACTCATACATTCTGTGACCTTAATTTGAAACTGTAAAATGAAAAACAGAAACTTATCTGTATGCTCATTTTCTGCATGTATATTTGACGCTGCACGGGTGGCAAGGTCTGAGTCAAACTGCCACAAAGCAGCCTATATCAGTCATATGATGAGGGCAGTCATATCTATTTGGATACCATTGCTTTATCACTTTTTTTTTCTTGTAAAGAAAAGACGAGTGCCTACGTGGTATAACCATGCAGGCTCGGAGTTTGCGATATGGTTTGCGTACAGCGCCACTAATGAGTCTGTCGTGGAGAAAGAGAAAAAAAAACTTTAAAGAGGATAGAAGAACATTTCCTGCTCATGTTTAACATGTTCGCATTTCACCGAGCGAGACCTGTCTCACTGGCTTCCACGAGAGCATGGAGCATATTCGTACTCAACCACCTCGCGGCTAGGAAAAATTTTCAACGCACTTGTTGACCTCATGCTGCGGCCGTTAAGTGAGTAATGCAACGGCTTTAGCATGGTATACCAGGGCTCTCAGTTGTTCGGCATTATGTCCGCATTCGAAATGGTAGTCATCTCCGAACAAAAAAGTCGGCATATAATACAAACAAGAAGCCATAAGTGTATTTTGAGCGAATGGTCAGCGCGGTCATGCGCTTGCGAGTAGGCTGGCAAACTGTTCGGCTAAATATAACTATTTTGATGCGGAGAGCATCATTTGGCATAAAATTTTGAAAGTACACAAAACGGCACTAGCCACTTACGTACGCTGACAACCGTGGCCGTAATATTGAATGGTAGTTTCTTCGCTCTGAAATCATTTATTAGATGACCCCTCACCAGGGTTGGGCACGGCATACGAAGAAGCCTAGTAAGTCACGCTGTGACTGTCGTGGCTGTTAAATATTACATTCATCTGCTGTCGAAAAACGGCTGAACATTAATACCAACGTCCGCGCGTCCGTATTCTCAGAGCAGCCAGTCTCCTCCGTTAGCATATATAGAATGTACGCCACAGGTTTCGCCTACCACGTCACAGGTCCCGCTCGCAGCGCGCAAACAGCTAGAAGCAACGCGACCACGGCGATTCCAGTTAAACACGGAATACGCAAAATCGGCCTCCCCGGAAATGCACCGCACAGCGAAAGAGGAAGAAGGGGGAAAAAACGAGGAGGGGCTGCAACACTACGTAAACGTGACCAGGGCTGTCGGCTCCGATATCAGAGAAGGTAGGGGAGGAAGGTCGCTTGAGGAAGCTGGTCGAGGCAATGAGAGAGAGCCTCAGCTGTCGAGAGAGTAGCCCGCCTCCTCGAGTGATCGTCTCGCAACATCCCCCATTTCCTTCTATCCCTTCCATTACCAAACCCCTGTAAAAAATTATTTCACTGGAACACGCTCTAAACACGCCATGGGCGGCGCTTTACAAATTCCAATGTATAACCAAAACTTCGAACTGTGCCTGGTGACGGGTCCTTTAACAACCTTATACGTTATAACATCAGTTATACATCACTGTGTTCACTTGCATGACCGTCGCTGTCAGCATCCTTGTGCCGCTAAAGTCAGTGGACGATTAATCCATTCACACTTCGGCAGCTTTTCTCTGTATCGTTTAAATAAACCTTGCTCACCTGGCCGCCATCCTTTCTACACTGGCACCGCTTTTACACATATTCGTTCGTCGATTCCTTTTGTTGCAGACAGCTGTGAAGGAGTTTCTGGACTCCAGCCGGTGGTAATGTAGTCGGCGCCAGTCACACGAATAGGCTAGTACGACCGCACACTCACAGACGACGCCACGGGCAGCGCACGCAGAAGTTATCAGGGCCTAGAAATATGATCACACCATCACAAATCGCACACCCGTGTGTGGAAGTTATGCGAACGGGGAACGAAGCGTATGAGACGGACCAAGAACGTGGCGCACTTTTTATCTTCACAATACTAGAAGAGCCTGCCCACCAGAGTTAGTACACCGCAAACGTGATCGTTTCGCTAAGATGAAACGTCAACGAAGCCGAGGCTGAAGTGATAAGCTGTCGCCAACCTGACTGCAGAAAGTGACCGACTGCTGTTGTTTCTCGTCGCCTTAGCCGTGAAAATCTTAGCGAACATGAGGCAGCGCCCTCAGCATCATAACTGTGAGGTAGACGCTCCGTAACTGTCCTATAGAAACTGCAAAGAGCAAGAATTTGAAGGAAAAAACCAGTCACAAAACACAAAGGACAAGAAGAGAGGTTCACCCACAACGACTGGGTGGGAACCTCTCTTCTTGTCTTTTGTGTATTGTGACTGTTTTTTTTTTTTCCTTCAACTATGTACCAACTGGCCCGGATTTCAACCCTTTGCAAAGCAACAAGCAGGTAGAGCGAAAAAAAAGAGAAAAGAAAAAGAAAACAAGATGGCAATACGTGCAACCAGTGTAGAGAAGAAAGGCGATCAAAATAGATATTTATTTGTAATTAAATGACACGAAATTTGCGGCAAGCTTACCAGCGCAACTGGGAATTGCCTCATTGTTTTTCTTCGCTGGCCGTGTCTAGCTGGCATGGTTCGTCGTCACCGGTTTTTGTTTCATTTTATTTACGAGAATGTATGTGGGGCCACACGATTTTGTCACATGTCTACAGCTCTCGCTACTCCTGCTCTCTACTGCTCTCTACTACAGCGATTTTTATGGAGTTCGAAATTTTCTAAAATTGTGCTCTTTCTCGCATATGCACTGCACGATTCGCCAGCAGCATTGGCTTCGTTCAACAAGGTTGCAAGACACTGATGAAATTTCAGTCAAGAGCGTTCAAGTCATTTCGATGATGTCACTGTACTGGCGCTGGCTCCTGCCGCGAGCCCCAGTATCCAGGACAGCCACAGCTAAATCACAGCGATGGAAAGAGTTTAAGGACGCGCCTGGCTGGCAGCAACAGCGAGCTGGGCCTTGAACATTAGGACATTTTTTTTTTCAAGCTATGCACCGGTGGTCTAAGTCAAAGTGGCGAATGTTATTTTGTTCAAATTACAAATTTCTTCTGGCATTGCCACAAGAACTCAAATCGACATGAATAACAGGAAATACGCGATAGTTGAGCGCATATAGGTGCCTAACATATACATTTCTTTCTTCAATTTGAGCAAGCGCTTTTGAGCAGTTGTTAATTAGTACAGAGCCTGTGTTGTTTCAGCGTGCTGGTACGCTTTCTTTTTCTTTTATATTTATTTATAATACACTAACTCCGGTGCCTATAACAAGCAAGGCAGGGACTGACTGCAATTTAGGTGACCAGTGTGGGAAACGTTCTATTCTAATCTTGTCTTTACTCTGAAGTAAGTGCATTGCTTTTCTCAAGTCACCGTCAAACGTTATTTTTATTCGGCATCTCAAAACTAGTATTCATCGGCGAATCAATTGGAACTTGCACTGACTACGTTATATACTCGTGTCCACGAAAAATAAAAGAGAATGCACGCGCCCGTTTCTGTCACTCTCGAATTCACGCGGTGGCCTGCGCCACGCCATGACAGCGGCCACGTCCACGGCAGCGAAAGGAAACGCCCTTGCAACAGGTAGACCACAAACGAAGCCAGCTGGAGCGCTGCCGTGGTCAGAGGGATATATCGTGGAGTCCTGAATATATATATATATATATATATATATATATATATATATATATATATATATATATATATATATATATATATATATATATATATATATATATATATAGCTTTCTCTCCCTGCTCCTCCTCTCAAGGAAATAAGATTTCAATATGAATTTGAACTTCTTGTTAGGTGACTGCAAGCTCTGCTAAGCTTTAAGGCAAACCTAAACATACGATACATCAAGTCATTGCTCTACTAGCGACGGCCCTCAGTTTCTTGCAATGCCCTAACAGTTAGAGAGAAAGTCTCTGTTCGTGCATGCATTGCAGCGCATCCTGATGTCACTGCTCTATAAAAACAGTCGCACCACGGGGTTCCTCTCTCGCGTTTGTTCCTTATGCTGCGAAACTCTTTTTCCTTGTTGCTAACCGCAATCAGCAGATGCTAAAAGGGAAGAGAGAGAGAGAGAGAGAGGGGGGGGGGAGCTCCGAACGCGGCTTTGGTGTAGTTTACGGCGCTGGAGATTTTGGGCCGCACTCACTGATGGTGTATTTGGTCTAATTCTAAGGGGACACCTGGGAGGAACGCGGAGGACCATGCAGGAGGCCATGAGAACCATGCAGAAAGCCAACGAGCGCCGCTCGTTGGCTTTCTCTTTCTCGAGCTCAGAGCGCCAGAACCCCGGCGATTGCCGGAAAATACGGGCAGTAATTTGGGCGACGTCAGAGTTTTCGATACGCGAAAACCGCTAAGTAGGGGGCGCCTCTCTTCATGCCACGCTCGAACCCACTTAATGCTCAGAGACAATGCCCCAGAGAGTCCCCGAGGTGCACCTTTTACAGCCCTCTTCTAATGAAGTCCATATGAGCTTCTGTAATGCTCTAACGCTGGCTTGCGCTCTGCGGGCGGTGAGCCATTTTCCCTTTTTTGTCCGTTTCGGTGGCTGCACACGGCTGCAAGGAGCAAACAGCTCCGACCACAAAATGAGCCAACTTAACAGTGGCGACTCCGCTGGGTCTGCAGCTCGCGCTGCTCGGGTGGCGCGCGATGTTCGGTATCAGGACCCGAGGCTAGAAACATGAACCGAAGGGCCGCGTTGCGCTGGAACTTGTTTATGCCAGCATCGTAAATTAAACAGGCTCGTAAAGCAAGTGCGGCTTCGTTTGGTTGGCTGCCAGTGCTGCGCGCCTTCCCGGGCTCGAGGACACTTCCGCCATCACTGGCCCCATCTCTTATCAGCGCCCCGAGTGGACCAGCGCGAGTCATCGCCTGGGCGGTGCTGGTGGGCTGCGGACTATTTGCTGCTGCGCATACGTGCGCACTGTCATCCTTAACCCGAGTGCGCGCACTCGGAAAGAAACTTCGTGACTGCTGTGGCATTAAGCGCATATCGGGCATCGGGCAGAGAGACCGCCGTTACGCTTTTTTGTATATAGTAGCCGTGCAGATAAAGAAGGAAGGGAGTACTGGTTGCTGCTCGCGGGGAGCCGCACGTTGAAGCGCTTAATTACATTCGTTGCTTTCATTATAACGGCGTGCTCTCTCCTCGCGCATCACTCCCGCGGTTCGCACGTACGTCGGCGTTTTGTTGCAGACCTACGATTCGCTCGTTCTCTATATGAAGTAGCAGTCCTGCGGAAAGAAAGAGTTGGTACGATGTTCGCGCTTTGGCAGTTTTGATGGCATAGTATCTAGATAGTGAGCGGGCAGTCCTGATCGGGACAGATTAGCAGGATCACAGCCACATAGGGAAATAGAAGCGCGGTATGAGACACACTTTGGCGCTTGCTTCGCGGTGAGTGATTGCTTGTGGACACCTTATTTACCTACAGCTTTAACTGATTAGACAAGCGTGACCGCAAGGTACGCCCGATTGTGTCATATATCGTTTTCTTAAGGTTGCTGACTCGCGAAATGGAGCGACTGAGAAGCAAAAGGCAGGATTAAAAGATAAGCGCGTGAAAATTGTCAACCGCCGAAAAATAAAAAAAAAAATAAAGTGAGCCGATGTTAGCGAGGTCACTTGATACTTTATGTCATAGTTTCATTCCCAGATGCCACTTCCTGCTTACCAATATCTTGCCCTATCTAGCGTCTCGAACACTTTGCAAGCATGCATTCAACAACATCAAAGTGTGCGTGTGCGTGTGCGTGTGTGTGTGTGTGTGTGTGTGTGTGTGTGTGTGTGTGTGTGTGTGTGTGTGTGTGTGTGCGTGTGTGTGTTTTGCCTCACATCTTGCTTACCCAGTAGTTTTCCGCTTTTGAATAATTATGGTTGCTGTGAAATAACTGAAATTACGTAACCTTTCTCTATCCCTTGACTATGGTGGCTAGGAGGCGAGGTGGGGTTATCGTGGCGGGCAGCACACAGCGCTTTGCTGCTGCAATGGAGAAAAAAGAAGAAGGAGGAAGAGGGGAAGAAGAAGAAGATGATGGTGATGATGATTTGCGAGCACTCATTCTTGAGCATTCGTGAAATAATGCCCCTTCGACCGCGGGTCTTGCAGCAGCGACTGTCCAAAGAACACCGCACTCCCTCAGAAGCCTCGCCTGTGTGGGCTAGAATAGTATACGACCAAAACCCAGACGTGTACTTTTGAGTTTCTGAATTGCTTCGCTTATCTCTTGCGTTGGGAGAGAGCGAAAAATGGTTCATCCGCTGAAAAAAAAAAAGAAAAAAGAAAGAAGCTGGCAACCTGAAGCTCTCATGCGCGGTGAATGGCGCCACTCATACCGACACGACACGTCGTATACTTTTTTTTTTGTTCGGGGTGAGGGGAAGACTCGCTTATCATTCTCGCCCTAATATACTGCACACCTTTGTTCTATGTTGACTTATAGTTTCTGGCGACCAACAAGGGCTCCGTCGTAAGCCATTTGCTCGCCTCCGACGCCAGTCGCACGCACCACCCAGCAACACGGTCAGCACCGGGCTGCGCTTTAGGGGAATATTAATCCTGCACTGCCGCGCCGCTCAGCATAGACACGCCGGCAACAAGATACACAGTTCGGAGAGCGCACGATATATTTATTCAGCGTGCGCAAACGAAACGCAATTCGAAAGGAAGCGACACCTGTCACAGCGCTACTCGACAACGTCGACAAACTGCCTCCCCGCAGTGGAAACCACCCCGCATTTAATTCTCGCGCGGTTGCGATAGAGCCAGTTCTTCAGCCTCAATTTCCGCCTCCCGGTTCTGGAGCGCTGCGGTAGAAAGAGAAGAACGAAGACAAAGAAGCAAACGAACACAACCACTCGAGTGAAATATAAAAGGCGCCTCAAAATGAGGACGACCAAGTTTTTTGAACGCGTGCCGGCGACAGACAAGGAAGAAATTTATCTTAGCCGTGCTCGGCGAGCGATTCATCTTCGGCAAACCCGAACTCCTCCGTCGAAGCGAGCTGTTCCCATTCCATAGTCGACGACGTCGAATTCTCCCAAATATTTCTTGCCGAGCTGGCTCGTTCGTTTCCCCCATCGGAACGAGACGAAATTTGAGAGCGTATTCTTCTCCAAGTGGAAACGTAATTAATACCAGGAAAAAGCGGCGAGGAAGGAACAAATGGCTCTCCAATTAATCTTGCCGCGGGTATTCTTTCGACGACACTGTCGGGAGCGTTGCTATTCTCCCTTTTTCTCTTCTTTGTCACTTCAAAAGCCCGGTTGCTTCTCTTCCGCGTCGGCGGTCAGGCCACGGAACGGAGGTCGTCTCTCGTCCATAGTGCAACGCCAGAGCGCTAAGAGTGCCGGAGTCCTAACTCCACCCAATATACGTACCGCTAACGATATGGAGTTGTAATAGCACTGAGTTCTCGTATGGCACTCTGTACGGCAGTTCGACTTTGACCTTACAGACACAGAACACATGACGTCAAGTGTCGATCGATGAGAAAGGTGGAAAGTCACAAAAGCATTCTCACATAAGACTAATCATTGATTGCCGTCAGCCCGTTTGGGATTGTTCGCTCCGCAAAACATGCACTGGCCAACGGCAGACGGTCAAAAAACATCGTAAATCTGGTGCTCGAGTAGCATTAAGCCTCTACAACAGCGCATATAACTTCGTGAAATATTTCGGTGCTTATAAGAATCCTGTTTTTACATTATAGGAACAGAAAATTCGTTGCCGATTACACTCTTTAAAAAGGTTGCATCCTTTTGGGCTTATCTTGTCCCACAACGATAATCGTCATTTGCCTTTCTTGCGTTTCCTCTCCTGAAAACTCAGCGCCCGCCACTTTCCTGTCGACAATGCTGTGTCACGCTGATAACGCGCGAGCCGTTCGTGACTGGGAAGTACCGGGCTCGCAGCGTTAAAGAATGGAAATGCAGGCAAGACAGATGACGATTATCGTTGTGGGACAAGATGCGCCCCAAAGGGTGTAAACATTTTTAAGAGTGTAATAGGCACGCGTTTGTGGGCGGCAACATGAAACTGCGCATATGGTTATTCTTCAGCTGATCTATACAACTAATTCAACTATTCATTTCTTTAACTGAGTTGCCGTCCAGCAGAGCCTTTATTTCGTGCGCTTTTTGCACCAGTATGCCGGTAGTGCTACATTTACAGGACACACGTTGAAAGCGGGACGATGTGAGGAGTGGCGTTACAAGTGAATTGGTAGGTACTTGGTCTGACAGTCCACGGCTGGCACTGTTGCATTTATTTATCATTATTGTTTTTTTAGCGTTATGCGACTGAAAAAGACTGAGGACCCGGTTGGCGATGTCGTGGCCAGCATTTGGGACCACATCATTGCCTTTGAGAAAACGCTTGCATTCCTCGCTTTCATTCGCTTCATGGCATGCGCATGATCTTCTGCCGCCACGTTCTGCAAGATGTTAAACGCTTCGTTTCAACGTTCTTCTTTTTCTTCTTGCTATGTCGACCGAAAATGTATGTGCTGAAATTCACCTTTCTCTCTATACGGAAGCAGAAGTCCTAACAGGAGCTACGAAACTTTCTTGCGTCAGGCAAACGTGAAGTACTTACATCGTTTCGAAGCTAATGCATTGAAGTATCTAGAACTCTTACAGTACCGACATTATCAACTGAATAAACTAAGATCTTACGTTTTGGACAAGCTACCCATACCTACGCGCCACTTGCAAAAAGTTCAAAACTTCGTCTCGAACTCACGGTAATTATTTAGTCGAAAAAGATGAAAATTTGCAGCATTTATACCAGTAGAGATTTGCGTAATAGGGTGAGCAAAATTGAATTGCGATCTTACGCATTCATTGCCTAGCCTTGCTGCCATTCATGCGAAGTGTGTAGTGCGGTGAACGGCCGAGAGATGGCATTACGTGGCACGTTAGTGCAACGCTGCGGTTTCTCAAAAGAAATTGGTGGGTCTTTCAGGCGGCTCTTGGTATCGAGCCCTAGGCCTATTACATTGTTATCATTCAGCGCACACTTGGGGAAGAGGACGGGCGGTGACACATCTTGAGTTTTGATTATTAAACAAAATATAAAACCACCAGAACGTGTAGGAGGAGGAAGAAATCTTAATGAAGAGAAAAGAGGAGAGATCGGCCGGGAGAGGTCTCAGCCTGCTACTCCTTACTGGGGTAATACCCTCTTTCCACGGGCACTCTCAACCGCCATTGAGCTGATGGCAGTTGATGTCAATGGCAGTTTACCGAGTTTACACAGCAACTCCAACTGTCATCGACATCTCAAGGACCGTTGGCCTCAACGGAGGTCGAGGGTCTGAGCTGACAGTTGACTGATCAGAGACAGCGATTTGAAAAGAAGGCAACCCCCATGGATGAAAACGTGCCACTCGCAGGTGCCGATGCTGTGAAGCGTTTCATGTGGACAAGGTCCATGACGGACCTAGTGATAAATATCTGGGAGAACCATTTGCCGCAACTGCGCGCTCATAAGCATAATGTGCACGTTTATGACACCATGACGGAGCTTTTCAACGTGGTGGCCGGCGAGACCTCTGTGACGTCAAAGCAGATGCGCCACAAGATCGAAAATTTGTAGCAACAGTACAGGTAAGACCATAATTCGCACGTGCGCGGATGTCTGTCGCGCTAGACTTTCGTATGTGCTGTATGCCTTGCGCGCAACAATCCTCGTGCAACGGTGTAGGCCTCGTGGAGTTTGCGATAGGTTGACTACGCGCCGTAGTCGTCACATTGTCGCATTATCGACCCAGCATTTTCGAATGCATATTGTAGAGAATACTACAGTCGTTCTACAATATTCGTGCAGTCTACGTTTAGGAAGCCGTGCTGATTAACTTGTGCCGTCAGTGCAGCAGTACCACATTACCGCCACAGGTATGCACAACGAGGATTTCAATTTTGCAGTTCAAGTTCTGGAAGACCAGCGCTTAGACGAGATACACAAAAATTACGATACACACATTGCGCCGTTATCCTCACTCTTCTCTGTGTATCTCGTCTAAGCGCTGGTCTTCCAAAATTTGAACTATCTACCCTAACCGGCCCAAGTTTCTATCCTACTAATTTTGCGTCGCAACGCACAGAAATGTCGTATGAACCAAACTCTGCGATGAACTTCTCAGGAAGCTAGGTTGTTGAGAAACCCTGTAGTCACTCAGCCTTATAATTTACTGACCGTTCTTACGTAAAACACGTGAAGGGTCTATTGGTATGCATTGTGCTTGAAATCTTTCGTTTTATATGTTAAGTGCAGGGAAGGACAGTAATAATAGTAATGAAATGTTAAAAAATTGTTCGCAAGCAGTATGTACAGACCACATTTTTCGTACCTGTCAACTCGTCAATTATTATGCAGGGTATTAAAAAAACTGTGCGAGAACTTTTCAATTCAGAGCAGTGTTTGCCATATCGCATCTACGCTTTTTCTTGTTTTTTTTTTTTTTTTTTTTTTGCAGACAAGAGGGCAAGGCGGGCACTGGGTCAGCACCCGGATGAGCTGGCCTCTTTACAACCGCCCGCATAGGTTTCTTGCAACCTTGCCGACAAATGACCTCAGCCTCGTAAAAGAGAGCTTGCGGGTGAGACAATAATTATATGATCTAAGAAGCGTTGGGGTAATTCCTATGTGTCATGATAAAAGCACGATGCTATAAAAAATACGTACTAGTCATTGATGGAAGAGGAGGAGGATGAAAAGGAAGGAAGGAAAGGTAGGGAGGTCAACCAGACGCACGTCTGGTTTGCTACCCTACACAGGGGAAGGGGTTTAAAGGAAGAAAAGAAAGGAGAGGGAGGGAAGAAGGCATTATCATTATGAGTACATGCGGATGTCCATAACTTCACGCCTATAATCGCTCACTGAGGCCAGTCGCTTTCATGAAATGTAGCAGTGCCCGCGTCGCTTAGTAAGCCTGCGACGCATGGGGCCATGGTCCGAGAGTCTTAGTCTCTGAAAATGTCTGTTATCTAATCGGTTTAACACCCTCTGAAGAACGTCGCGTTAGTTGTCATAGAGATCACAAAAACACAACACGTGCTCAATCGTCTGTTCACAGTTGCACGAGTCACATATCGGTTTGTCGGACATTCCAATAAGGAATCAGTCATTGAAGACACTGTGTGCCCCATATACATGCACTTTTTATATTATATACCAATGCATTTATACAGCTCAGACGAAACAAGTACAGGAAGTTTGTTGGCGTAAGAACGCAGGTGATATTAAAATAGAAGACGACCGTACAGGCGCCGACTTCAATGTAATGTTTATTCCAGAGGGAAAAAAAACATTTTTAACAGATGCCACTATACCAAACGGATGTCACTATACCAACGCCACATGTTTTTGTTACAGTGACATAGGAAGCAAATTTTCAAAAAAAGATTAATTCTCTGTTTAGTAATGCTATTGTTAGTCATCCTTCAATAACTTTACCATGCCTGAGAGAAAACACGTTGTTTATTTGCATCATCTTCCTAAGGAAAGCGCTCAAAATGCAAACCGGGCTAGGGCTTCTCTTCCTAAAACAAAAAGTAGCGAGTCGTAGCTGCAAGTTATAGTCTTACATAGCAAACAACCGTTTCTAAATGCAAAGAGCTAAGAAACTGCGACATAATGAGCAAGAAGTGAATATTGAAGTGCTGGGATTACATTGGTACTCACTGAAGAGGCCCTGTGTTGCAAAGTATAACATATCTTATCTTTTCCGTTCAGGTGACATTGTGACCAAAGCCGAGGATGGGGCTCAAGTGATAGCCTCTTAGGAAAATGCACGGGCTGACACACCCCTTTGTGCTGCTCCGCAAGATTATTCGGAAGCCTTGCCGGCCAGACCTTAAGCCACTCCAGAACAAGGAACAGGTGGCAGTGCCCGCAGGAAGCGGCCACATGCATCTGCTATTGACAGAGTGGCTCAACTCTTTGAAGTTGAATCTAAACAGGCCAATAAAATGGATAAGAAGGAGCTAAGGCTTGCGAAGAAAGCACTGCAGCTGCAGGAAGAGTCTAATGATCTTCATAGAAACCTAGTTTCTATTCTCGGCAATCATTATGGCAATCTGCCGTAAATAAACACAAAAGTGGTTTTTGAAAAGTTTGCTGTCTCACAAAGTTTCTGATTGTGCATACTGAGCTACTTCGGGCACACAAGGAATGACGTTTTCTTTGACTCTGAGAGCATGTGCCTGCACGTGCGTATGGCTTAAGACATTGGCAGTGCTTGAGTTTTTATTGACTGAAAACAATTAAACTCTAAATTAAATAATTAAATTTAACTGAAAATTAACCATAGACACTATTAGCCACACACGGTAACCTATTTTGCAGTACTGAACTCTGTTATAATCTATTATCGGCAGACACCACGCAATAAATGTTTAAATCTATGTCGCTACTCTTGCATTTTTAACCAGCAATGCGACTTGGTAAAATTCAGTGCACTGTATTGAACAGTGTAATGCCAGAGAGAACTACGCATTCTTTGCCGTTTTAATGCCCCACAGCGCTGCAGTAAAGTACTAGTAGGTTACCAAATTATCAACTGCGTATAAGAATACAACACTTGCGAAATTTAGAATTGGCACTCGATTCACATGGGGGCGTAATCTGTCATTTGGCACATCAGTAGCCAACAATGGTCGACATGCCAGCTTTCAAAGTTCATTCAGCTGTAATATGGTCAGACCGACAAGATGGACTTGTGGTCTTGAATGTACAGTCAATATACAACTTTAGTTGCCTAAGTTTCCAGCTGGCTCTCGCGAGAGTGAGAAAGACAGGACCTGACAGAAAGGTGTTTCGTTAAGGCATAACGCACTCTTTCCCCTAAAAAAAAAACGGCAGCGTTGCTTACGCAGAATGGCTGGGACAGCAGATTGGTCACTTCATCACCGTTCCACTGCATATCGCATTGGTCATGCATGTCTTGACAAATACTGTGCAGCACACAGTACATGCGCAAAATACGAGCTGCGTTGGCAACCTCACACTCGAGCCCTTTCAAGATTAGAAACCTTGCCTTCAGTCGCCCAAAGGCATTCTCAACCACACGTCTTGCCTTTGACAACGTGTAGTTGTACACTTGTACAGCTGGGTCATTAGTATGCCGCTGGGAATACGGTTTCATCAAGTTTGGCGGTAAAGGAAAGGCTTGGTCACACAATATTCCGGCCCACCAACATCAACTTCTTCAATCACTCTTTTAAGCTTGGTGAAAAGATCACTTCCGATTATCCTAGGTAAGCTTGAGCGGTAGTACACTCCTGTGTCATGGTTCCGGCCCGGTAAGCCAACATTTGCAAAAAAAAAAAAAAGAAGCTTATATTTGTGGTCTACAAGCGGCAAAAGAATAATTCCTTACCAGCCCTTATAGTAGTAATAATCTTGGCCGTGCTCCTTTGGAGGTGGCACCATTAGTGATAATGTTCACGGACGCTGCACTTATGCCAAAAGGATTCGAGACTGACCTTTCTTCAGCTGACGCTGCTGCCCTGTACAGCGCCACTGCCACCCGTTTATGCAGAGGGATAGCGTTCCGCATGTTGGTGTCTACCCTTCCCAGTGAGTAACACTGCACGCAATGTAAGAAAAAGTTGGCCGGTTCACCCTGAAATGTCTTGGTGTAGTATTTTCTTCAACTATGTCATGGACAGCACATGTGGACCAAGTTGTCAAGCAATTAGCTAGAATAACTGGCGCAATTGGCTGCATTAGATACATTCTTCCTAAACCAATTAAACTGCTTCTTTACAACTCATTATTTTATTCTCACATTAACTATTGCGAGCTGGTATGGGGCACTGCAACACCGTCCTGCCTACAGAAAATTTATATTTTGCAAAAAAAGTTTCTTCGCAATGTTTTTAATGCAAATTACGGAGCAACCACCAAACGCTTTTTTCTTAAAACTGGTATAATCAAAATCTTTAATTTGTGTCAGTATCGCCTCAGCGTTCGTTTTAAAATAGAAACAAGAAATAATATAAGTAACATTCGGCATCTAGCAAACTTACGAGAAAATAAAAAGAGTTACCCTTTCAGACACCCCGAAAACTGGTTGGTACCAACAGCACGCATCAATACCGGGAAATAGCGCCTTCAACACACACTTCCTTCCCTACTCAACGCGTACGAATCTGCTAACATCAAGTTGTTTACCTGTACCCAACGAGATATACGTGCCATATGCAATTCATATGCAAAGGAATGTGCCACTGAGTAATCATTAGGTATAGTTAATGCTTAATATAGCATGTTTTCTTTGTTCTATATTTATCGTGTCCATTATTCTTTGTCATTTGTGCTATTATTTGATTAATGTTATTTGACGATTATGTTAAGTGTAATCCCGCTTGTGACGAAGTAACTTGGTTTCTGCACATGTAAGTGCAGATGAGATTTTGTTTAGTCTTCTTATGTTCTTGCTTATTGTTATGTGCTGCGATGAGATTGCCTGTCGCTGCTGCTTTGTATTTCGGGGCTGCCGCCGAGTCAAGCTGTTTATGACAGCTTTTTCTGCAGCTCTCCCTGTCTGTATTTTTTGAGGCAGAAATAATATTATTATTATTATTTTTTTTTAAAGTCGTCAGTCAAGTTCGGCAGTGTGGTCTCGTACCACGACAGAGGATGGAAGTGGCTTCATATCCTCTTTTCTCTCGATCACAGTCCACCAGAGAGTGCGGCTAGTAGTCGACAACGGCTCTCCGCAGCTTTCCTTTTCCTTCTTCACTTTCCTTTGTAATTCCAGGGCCTTCAGCTGTCTGTTATTTGCCGCCAACTGAGACTACTGCGTTGCGACAAGAAGAAGGAGGCTATCATCGCGATTATCACAACTGATTCGCTGCCTCAACGACATTTCGTTGAACGTTCACGTGCCACACTACTGTAGAACCTATTAACACTGGAAATCTGTACAAAAAAAAGAAAACGGGGACTTGCGGCCAATTTCTTGCCCTTATACGATTCTGTTTGTACATTCTAGCTCACGGCATGCCAACTTTCTTCGTCGATACCGTCCTGGACCAGCTGACGCCGCAGCGACTGTCGGAGCTGGGACTGATTATCAAGCTACACGTGCGGCGTAGTCTACAGCGTGGTGAACAGAGCAAGCGCGTTCATCCTGAACGTAGCGCCATCTGTGCCACTATATGAAGCCTGCGCGACTACTACCTAGCGGGATTTGCGGCCAATTGCTTGCCCTTATACGGTGCTGTTTGTACATTCTAGGTGAGTGTGTCAACATTTCTTGCGACACATCTATTTGTTCGGCTGCAGATCCCACTTGTGTATCATTGTAGAAGTGTTTATGTCAAGACATGGGTGTAGATGTTGTAACCTACCGCGTTCGGATTGGTTGCTTCGGTGGTCGAGTCAGAGTAGGACAGATGTATTTGTTTGTGTGTGTGCACCCAAGAGAGCTAAATGCAAACGTACGTGCAGGATGCAGGGTTACGTTGGTTTTGCTTTGCTTGACACATCTTCTTTGCGCCGAAGACATTCAAACCAACCCCGGCTCTGACTAGGTAGACCAACTGCTTACTATAGTCAGGGACCTAGCAACATCAAACGAAAAATTCCAGAAAGACATCCTGAGCAAGATGAAAGAAATTCAGACGAATGTTACGGACCTAAAGCGGCGCCTTTCTAAGCTAGAAGAATGGTCAGATGCTGTCAAGACCTCTTCTGACGACGTGAACAAAGCTGGGAGCATGCTAATGGAATCCCAAAACAAGCTAAACAAAATTGAATCCAAACAACACGAGCAGTCAAACATAGTCGTTGACGATCTTAATAATCGAATGCGGCGCAATGACTCGATTTTTAAAGGCATCCCAGAACAAACGTCCGAAAAATGGAAGGATACGGAAGAACTGGTAGCAGACTTTGCGTCAAGAAACCTTGGAATACTAGTCGGGGAATATGAACGTGCTCACAGAATAGGACAGCGAACAGGGGACCGCGCGCGCCCAATCATTGTAAAACTTCTGAATTTCAAGGATAAGAATAACATATTAAAGAATGCATTCAAACTTAAAGAAGTACAATCGCCCAGTGTTTGGATTGAAGATTTCTCGCCGCGTGTGCAGTTCATATGGAAAAAGCCCTGAGACTTCGCTCGAACAGAGAAGAAACCTCAAGAAAAGTTCAAGCTGTTGTTTGATAAACTAATACTTAACAATGAGCTTTACACATTTGATTAGTCGACAAACCAAATTGCTGCACTTCCCAAAGATGACAAGGCTGAGAAGGTACACTGACATAAAAAAGTATGCTCTGATACTGGCTTATCTATTATTACCTCAAACTTTGAGAGCCTGTTTAACAAGCAAGACGAACTTTGTGGCTTTATTGAATCATGTTCCACTAACATAATACTCGGCACAGAAACTTGGTTACCTCCGGATACTGATAATCACGAGCTAGCTATATCAAACAACTATTCGGTATTCAGAAAAGGTAGGATTGTCTGTCGAGGTGGAGGCGTCTTAATCGCTGTCAAGAAGCATATGCAAGCACAAATTATGGAAACTGAGTCATGCCTTCAGATTTTATGGGTGTCAGTGAAATTATATCCGTCTGCAACTTGCGACGTACCTAAACAGCTCATTGGACTTTGTGCAAAACAGACCCCCGACGGCATCAGTAATCCTTGCCGGAGACTTCAATTACCCCCACGTTGATTGGCAGTTGTGCAGACCCAAAAATGGCTCAAGAATGCCAAAATTTTCTTTATGTGCTCGCCTTGTTTAATTTACAACAAATTGTCACTGTACCTACACGTGGCCTTGCAGTCCTTGACCTCGTACTAACCACACACCCGGAAAATATGAATATCTATGCTTTTGAAAGTCTAAGTGACCATAAAGTGCTGCATTTGGAATTTTATGCAACAAATAAAGTTCCCGTAGGAAAAAAAATATAATATTTGAATATTCGCGCGCTAACTCTGAAATGATAAACGACGAATTGTCATCCTTTATGGCAGACTTCTTATGTTCAATCCATCTGAGCGGAATAGATGAAAAGTGGAGAATCGTTCGAGGCAAATTTACCTCATTAAAGCACAAATACATTCCGCAGGTTGTAATCACATCGTCTACACAAAACACGCGGTATACCACGAACGTCAAACGCTGCATAAACAAAAAGAAGCGCTTATACTCAAAAGCGAAACTCACGGGATCTGACCAAACTTGCAAATTTCTCTACCATGAACATGCACAGCTTTGTCAAAATGAAATTCAAGCAGCTAAAGATAAGGTCTACAATCACGACATTTCCACTTTTCTCCGAAGCAACCCAAAAAAATTTTGGAAAGTGATTAACCCCAACTACTCTTCACAGACTCCTATATCAATTAATAAGGACGGACAGTTTCCTCCCCCGGTAGAAACAGCTGAGGAAATTAAGTTTCTTTCAGCTCTGTATTTACAGACGAACTACCCCTTCCTTCTTACCTGTACTGTACATGTTTAAGTGCTAACACGCATGACGTAACCATCACCCCTCAGGGCAGATCAGCAGCTATATATCGATTGCCAATTAACTCTTCACCAGGTCCTGACTCCGGGCGTGTGCTAGATGACTGAAAAATCGCTCACGTTATCCCCGTACTAAAATCCCGTGACCCTTCAATAGCCTCGAATGACAGACCTATTTCGCTAACTAACATCGCTTACAAACTTCTAGAGCATATCATATCATCAGCAGTTATGAAACATCTAACGAAGCACGATTTTTTCTTCCATAATCAGCATGGCTTTCTAAAAGGACATTCCTGCCAAACGCAGTTGTTCGAATTAATTACTGATCTCCATAAAGCCACACATTCTTTATCGGACGTACATGCCGGGTTTATACATTTCAAGAAAGCTTTCGTTAAGGTTCCACATACCCGCTTATTAAAGAAACTTCCACACCTAAACATAAACACGAAAATTCTCAAGTGGATAGAAGCTATTTAACGGGCCGCTCATAGACAGTTTCTGTAAATAAACACCTATTTCAATTAGCACAAGTCAAATCTGGGGTGGCCCAAGGAACCGTACTTAGACCCATTTTATTTCTAATATACGTGAACGACCGAAACGCTAACATGTGCTCTACGGTACGATTGTTTGCAGACGACTGCTCGATATACAGACCGGTCACTAATACCTCGGGTGTTGACAGGTTCCAGTATTACGACAAAATTACGAAATGGTGCGAAATGTGGCAGGTGGAAATAAATGTTTTAAAAACAAAAGCCATGGTATTTCCTACATCAAACACCGCAGTCGAATGCCGTTACACATTAAATAACACGCTCATCGAAACGGTGCCTAATGTGAAGTATTTAGGAATTAATTTGAAATCGGATATTTCGTGGAATCGCCATATTGATGAGGTGGTTACCAAAGCATCTCGCGCAGCCGGGTTCATTAGGCGCTACCTAAACTCTGCTAACACCGATACAAAACTAATAGCTTACGCTACATTAGTACGCTTGAATATAGAGTATGCATCTATAATATGAAACCCTCATCAATTATGCCTAATCTACGAACTAGAATTGCTTCAGAACAAACTTTGTCACAGTCATTCACCCTTCGCCACCCGTTACATCACGCCGGCTTATCGCGTTTTTTCTCGACTAGACCATTCCTTTAAAGTACAGCCTATACAAGGTGTTTCAGTGAACACTTTCAAAAATTTTTAAATGTTGCCTGTGGCAAATAGCTCAACTCTAGTTTATGAGCCGGTCTACTCGAAGCGGCGGACACTACTTGCACAAAAAATTGAAATGCAAAATCAACTAATTAACAAGAATTCACTCATTTCTTTTTAGCTAAATATACTATAACCCATATTGTAATTTACAAATTCTAGCAGTGAACTTCGCAAGGAACTTCGCACTTGGAACGAATTCTCAGGACGACACCAGTTTCGAGATATAAATTCCCGAAGTTTGCGGATAAACGCGTTGGCGTTCCAGTTATTTGTGTGCTTCAGTGCATGAAACGACGTTTTTTTTACAAATTAACTGGAACGCCAATGCATTTCTCCGCAAACTTCGGGAATTTATATCTCTAAACTGGTGTCATCTTGAACATTCGTTCCAAGTAGATCCGCCTTGCGAACTCCACGGCTAGAATTTGTCAATTGGAATATGGGCCATAATGTAATTAGATAAAGCTTAATTAGTGAATGTTTATTCATTAGTATTATTAATGTATTATTAATTAGCATTATTAAATTATTAATGTTTGCACCATTGTGTATTTGCTAACAATTTTGTTAGCTGTAGTATGTACTAGATTCTTTGTCCTGTATCGCGCTTTCTCTTCCTCTTCTTTTTCTTTCCTTTGTTTTTTTTTTTCTTTTTGCCGTCACGTAGTTATCTTCAATTCATGAAATTCATTTCAATTCAATTCAATATTTTCAATGAGTTACAGTGTATCTTGATTTTGATATCATTTCCCTCCTATGTAATACCCCCACCAGGCCTTTAGAGTAACTGAATAAAACGACGTATAGAAACGTAAGGCCCGACGATAAGTACCGACGACACGAGTAGCGGTGGCTACACATGTCTCGCCAACTGAAAATCTAACGGCTCCGATTGGATCATCTTGGACTCGCGTTTAAATTTTTCCCGCTAGTTATGTTTTGTAGTTTAAAAAAGCGAAATGTTACAGCGCAATAATAAATAAAACATATTTTAAAGACAATCATCTAAAAGTAGCGAGAAAATATGGAATAATTCATCGAATATTACTCTCGATTGAGCACGCTCACGTGATAGGAAAATTTAACCCGAATGGCCGTGTAAGTGCAGTTAACAGTCATTCACTTCAATGCCAGTTTGAAAGTTGATTTCAACTGCCGCTCAGGGTTCTCATTCCTTGTAAGCCATTTACTCGCCTCCATCGCAATGAGGGAGAGAGATAAAAAAAGAAGGCATTGATGTTATCCAGTCAAGAGTCCGGTTGGCTACCCTACGCTGGGGGAATGGAGAAGAGGAATATAAATGAGAGAGAGACGTTCACGGACAGCACAACGGAGTCAAATGCACTCGCGCAAGCCAGACGTTTTCAGAAAGCACAAAAGTGCCTTCACTGTCTTCTGAGCCGATGATCGGCGGGGGCAGTGTTCAAGTATTGTCTGTTCACTCAGAAGACGATCATCTAGTTGTCTGAATGAGTTGGACATAGATTGTCGTTGTGCTTAAAGTTGAGAACAGTGGCACAATAGGCGGTCATTGTTCTCCTCGCAGCCGCAGACAGCACATGCAGTGCTGTCTGCCATTCCAATAAGTGATGAATAAGCTTTCGTCAAGGCAACTCCCAACCACAACCGACACAGAAGAGTCGCTTCGCGTCGGTGCACTTCGGCTGCAGGTCCGAGTTGAAGCCTTGTATGTGCGGTATTCCACTCAGTGAACGTGCTACGCTATTAGTCACTACAGAAGGAAAAAAAAGAAAAAAAAACGCCCCATCAAAGAATGGAAGCAAAAGCGAAAAAATGATGACAGAGTATACGATTGCACACTGTCATGCCCATTGCCTTTAGGATCATCACCATCGTCGTGGTCATCATCGTCAACATCCGTTTTCTCGTCTTTGCGTCGTTTCTTATTTTCCCCTTTTCTGCGCAGCTCTCTTTCTGCAGTCATGTTTGAAATTGTCCACTTATCAGATTTTTGTATATACATGAAGTCAGGAGATGTCGCCGCGATTAACGCCGGCTATCCCTTTTCACATAAAATGAGTAGAAAAGAAAAATGAAACATGAATACAATTCAGCTATTCAAGTACGTTATAGAAATACTTGCGGAATTTCCACCACGCACAAGCACAACGTGGAATAGGATAAAATTTAGCATCAATACTTCTCCACTTAAGTGAGTTGTGATAGATCACCCGCGGGCTTCTTTCTTTCTTTCTTTTCTTTCTTTATTTCCTTAAAGATCCCACACGGGGGTATTACATAAGGGGTTCGATTACAACCATAGTGGTTGAGGTGAGAGAATCGCTGACACTTCGTCCGTGAATGCAGATGAACTGGTGGTGGCAGCGATGTCGTAAGGAAGGCTGTTCCAGTCTATATACAACTACACGAGGAAAGAAAGAAGACGAAAAAGTGAGAGTGCGCGTTTTGGGGCGAGCGACACTTAATGAATAACCAGTGCCACGTGATGTTCGTGCCGGCGGTGGAATGTATGGTGCGATGGCGAGCGGCCTGTAAAAAAATTGTGAAATAATGATAAGCTGGCGATGGCGACGGTGACACGAAAGAGTTGGTAAACTGGAGTCTGGTTTTAAGGATGATGCGCTGATGTCGTAAGAATATGCTGAGTGAATGAAACTAGCAGCGTGATTCTGTACGGCTTCAAGGGCGTTAATAAGGTAAATTTCATGCGGGCACCAGATAGCAGAAGCGTATACAAGTTTAGGTCTGATGAACGATTTGTATGCTAGTCTTACGTGGGGAGGAACATTTCGTAAGTGGCGTTTAAAAAAAACCGAGCTTTTTGTTAACAGATGTTATAACGTTATTCATATGCCGTTATTCACCAGTCAAGGTCGTGAGAAATAGTGATGCCTAAGTATTGGAAAGATTTAACTAGTTCAATAGGCTTGTTTTCTATTACATGAGAGTATACGAAAGGATTTCGACGGCGGGTTACTGATATTGCTTTACATTTAGAAGGACTTAGTAGCATTTCGCAATTTCGAATATTGTTCAGGTCGTTCTGAAGTAATACTTGGTCATTGATATTAGTGATGGTGCGGTAAACAACACAATCGTCAGCAAATACGCGTTTAGACTAGAGACATTAAGTGGTAGATCATTAATATATATCAAGAACAGGAGGGGTCCTAGCAGAGAGCCCTGTGGAACGCCTGATGTTGCAGGAAGCGGGTTAGAAGCACTATTATTGATTTGCACAAACTGTGAGCGATTAGCAAGAAATTCTTTTATCCATCTTAGAACAATAGGGTGAATATTCAACTGCGAAAGTTTTAGAAGCAGGCGTTGATGAGCCACTTTGTCAAAGGCTTTTGCGAAATCGAGGAAAATTGCGTCAGTCTGTGTATTATAGTATCGAGGTTTGATAGTAGGTCATGAATAAAGATGGCCAACTGGGTTTCACAAGAAAATCTCTTGCGGAAACCGTGCTGTGATAAATGAAAAAAAATCGTTTGAGTCGAGAAAGTCCATTAATTGTGGGAAAATGACATGTTCCATGATTTTGCAAGGGACGCTTGTTATGGAAATCGGGCGGTAGTTTAGCAGCAAGTTCCTATTACCTGATTTGTAGACTGGACCGACCTTGCCCACTTTCCATTCGGTCGGTAGGTTACCTGTGGTTAATGGCTGGGAAAACAGGAAGATTAAAAAAGAAGCGGAAATGATTTTAGTGTGTTTTAGTTGAAGTAATTTTGTCAGGGCCAGCAGACGAGGACGTCTTGAGGTTTTCTATTATACTGCAGATACCGTTTAATGAAGAAATGATGGCAGGCATTTCTGACATGGCAGGAGCAGAAATGCTTTGGATGGGCGTATCGTATTCCATGGTGAAAATTGAAGAAAATGCTGTGTTAAAAACGTTAGCGCAGTCAGCGTCTGATAAAGGATCACCCATTTCGTTTGGGATACTGATAGAACGGGGTGTGTGGGGATTAATGATGTGTCAATTTTTTTGGCTTATCAGTTATCATGCGGTGAAGGTCGTTGTGATAAAACGAGTGTTTATGTCTGCTGATAGCGTCCAAGTAGACACGCTCAGACTCGTAGTACCTTTCCCAGGTGCCGGGGCTTGATTTCATTCTTGCGGGTTGAAGAAGACGTTCCTTTTTGTTCTCGAGAGTTTTATATGTTTTGTTAAACCATGGCTTGATGCTTTTCATTGATGCTTTTCAATAGCCGTTCATAAGATCTCTTCACACAGACCACACGGATTGAACAGATCCTCCGCTGTCGTCTCGGTCTCCCGCCTCTGCCTATTCTTACGAACCGCTGCTGTACACGAAAGCTATGTGAGTCCATGCCCTGCGGCAACATGAGTAGTAGTACCTCAAAGCCGACGGCCAGCAGACAATTGGTTACCCTCGCTGGACCCTCACATTTTCACCTACTCCGTATCAGTAACTGCCAACTTCGATTACATCTCGTTCACTATACCAATCCATCCGCGTCCCTTCTTAAGCCTTTCTTGCTTACGAATGGCTGAGTGAATCTACGTCTTCATGCTGTGGCCAGGTCTGCTTGTTCTTTGCGAAGTGCCTAAGACTGGTCTCTTGTGACAGTTCTCTGAGTAGGACTGAAGTGCTACTGAGCCGCGTCGACGTTGGAGGCCACGATTTGTATACAGCCGGCCTATTGTACTAGGCCTGGAGTGCAGGCTGCACAGACCCGATATAGAGATGGTGAAGATGGTCCTTGAAACATTTGCAGCCACTACAAATGTATCATTTCATTCGCCGTACAAAGCTTTAAGTTTGAGTGACTAACAAAAACGATCCAGTTTAGGATCTGTGCAACATCAACAGATCAGTGCTTGCCTATGTGTCAGCAAGAACATAGCCTATAATGTACAGGTCACTGCAGCGCTGTGACCATGGCGTCTGGCTAGTGAGAGCGAGGTTGAGCTTGGTTTCTGGTGGTCGGGAAGGTCGCATTTCATGTCTGGGAAATGCGAATATAGCCGCGTGGTGACATGATAGTACACGTCGCAGAACTCCAGCTGATCTTATTTTGTCAGCTACTGGGCGCCGTCTTTCCTAACTGCTGGAGTTGTCACTATCATTTGGAGTGTATGCTGTGGTCATAGGATTTTCGCAGGTAGGATTACGTGCTTCGACAGATTGCCTTCCCATCACGTCAATATAGCAGACGCGAACATCTAAGTGGAGAACTGCAAACACTTACCCTTGCTTAAGTTCGGATGCTTTGGTCAGAGACCAGGCTGTGTTTAATGGACCGGTAACACTGCCGTGAATTTCAACATCATCACAAAAGTGGTTTGATATGTGTTTGGTTCTGTGTTTTCTGCCGTATTTTAAAGCCTGCATGTAGCGTATCATCTGGCTGAATTAAAAGGAATGCTGTACCGCGCAGCTCTTGTGCCTGATAAAGAACAATGTTAGATAGCACAATAACTTATGAAAAAAACAATGTGCAACAGTTCTTTCCAATTTCTTTGATGACTCTTCAGCCACAAAATCTCAATGGGCTCAATCTAGCTCTTCAGATTCGAACACTGTGCTTAATTATGAGTGTCCTTCGATGGATGACACATATTCTTCTTCTGTTTATTGTTGTTGTTGTTGTTGTTGTTGTTGTTGTTGTTCATAAATGGCATATGAAAGAGCTATGTCCACTTTAAGCAGTTTCAATAAAACAGCACTTAGGCTTCTGTGCATGAACCGCTTTCGCATGCCGACACAATTGGTAGGGCACCATGCATGTACCAGACACTTCTTAATGCTTCTTTCTCTCTTACGACTTGCCGGAGTATGTGGCCCTACCTCCATTTATGAACTACGCCAGAAGGCGAGTGTTGATGGAGTAGGTTCTAAGGGGTAATGAAGTTTAAACTTTTGTGGATCGCGTCCGCAGACCGTGGTTCTGAAACTGTGGTAAGCAACACAGAACCAGCGCTGTCCAGTGGGCTGTTCTCCCTATCGAAGCCCTTTAATGACTATTCGCGTTTTTTCTCTTAAGCAAGTCGTCGTTTCTCCTGCTTGTTCCAGAGCAATGCAGGGTATTTCACCTGTGGTAAAGCACAGGAAGCCATTCAGTTCGTCAACCGGAGAATTCCCAGGGTTTGTGCTCGGACTGTTTAGGCGTATTCTTTTGTAACGTCTCCTGCACTGCAGCTAGCCGTATACTCGTACTCTGCGCACTGCAGTCTCGACAAGAGGGACCATTCTACATGGCTTACAAACACGCTTTCATATTGCCTTCACCTCCGATATTTATTTTTCTTTGTCTTGCTGATGTCGTCTCTGTATTAAGAAAACAATACCTGGTACTGATGCAATGGTGAAAGCATTTGGGATGGTTCCTACATTGGCTCTTGCTCCAATGGAACAAGGGTGTTCTTAAAAGGACACTAAACAGAAAATTAAGTCAAGCTATATTAGTAAATTATGCTTCCACAGTACCAAAAAAGCAACTTTTGGGACGCGTTCACACCGTCGCTTGAGAGATGTCTCGCTAGCGATCGCGGCTAATGAAAGAGGGGCGACTCTGGGCCGGCGGTGTTCACACGGACAAGCGCTACCTGCCTGCCGTCGCCACACCGAAGTGTCTCACGATTGATGCCCTTCACGTTGGTTCGCATCGCCATCGCCACGTAAAATAAGTATCAGCGCATGCAGACGTCCTGTTCTTGTACCGCTGATTGGTTCAGTAGGTTTGTGACTACAGTCGCGCGTCTGAACAGTCGAGCAGCGAGCGACTGACCCAGAACAGTAGCTTTCAGGCCAAAGCGACCATTTGTCACTGTTTGTGAGCAAATTGGTCGCACAACCTATGAGAGTCACCAGTGTGAATGAGCCCTTACTGTGATCGGAGACATGCATGGTAAACCTGAAAAAATGCAGAAGCGACACACTGGTGGCGACGCCGCCTGGAAGTTCCCGCACCAGCTCGCCGTCTGCTCCACCCTAGTTAAATTTTTTATCAGCAAGGATTGACTAAATCGTATTCCAATGTATCCAAACGCTTAGTAAGTTTTAAAAGCTTTTATCGCAGGCACAATGACCCAAACACGGAAAATATAAGCGGAACTGTCCTGAATGGGAAGTGTCCAAGAGAGAGAGCGAGAGAAAACAATGATATGAAAGGCAGGTAGGTAAACCACAAGAGCATCCGGTTTGCTACCCTACACTGGGGGTGGGGGAAAGATGAATAAAAAGAGGAAAAAAGGGATAGAGTAAGCACTGAGTGCGTGTGGGAGGGACACTATACACAGGGACACTATAAACGGTCTCTTAAGCCGGTGCACTTCAAGTATGGCACTAGTGCACGAATCGCTTTTCGAGCCAGTGATGGGTGTGGCCATGGTCCGAGTATCTTTGACTCGGTGAACGGTCTCGAGTCCAGTCGGTTTAAAGTTTCCCGCAGAGAGAGGCGTTGGACATCGTAGCGAGGGCAGGTACACAATAGGTGCTCGATGGTTTCCTCGCACCCACAGGAGTCCCACATAGGGCTCTCGGCCATTCCCAAACGGTAGGAGTACGTGTCCAAGATATGCGTAGCAATCGGCGGTCGGCGTGGTGCGGAATGTGTTACGCGTGGTAATGATGTTTGAGGGCAGGGGGGGGGGGGGGGGGGCGGTTGCTATGTGGTATGCGTTATTTCTTTATATATGCATGAGTAGTACAAGAAGAGAGATGCACATATTTATATTGCCGAACATATAAATTCTGCGCCACGCCGACCTCCACATATATATCGCTACGCATATATTCGACAGTTCCCGTTCAGGGTGGTACCATTTAGTTTTTTTTTTAAGCGGAACGGAGCGCGGCACACATGTGCCTTTTTGCACCAGGCGAAGACCAAAAAATGGCAGATTTTGCGAGCAGAAAATACACAAGTGCTCCTCTGGTATCCATACGCTGCACTGGCGTATTTCGCAATTGGTCACTGTTTCCCCGAGTTATGGCAAAACTATGCTCGGGCGGTGAAATTGCAGGCTCCATTGTTAGGCGAGGTCCGACTATAGAAACAATCGACATGACTTGCACGTTTCGTTTTTACTTAGATTCAGGGTCAATAACGAAAAGAAATACGTATAGTGGTGAGAATGTAGCAGACATTTCTAACTGATACGTTCTAATTTTTCATGAAGTTTACTTTAGCCAATTGGAGATAAAGATTATTGAGCTTTGAAAAGGGCAGTCGACAACCCCCTACATTTTAGGGCTGATAATGCTTGTGCTGCGTGTATTCGCTAACAGCGACCGGTCGCGACCGACAGTCTTATGCCTTTAGTTTGTTGAGTCGGATCCATAGTAACGAACAAATGCGTCCTGGTGGAAGGGAAATAAGTGAAGAGAGATAGCTATCTTCCTAAATATACTTTTGAGCTATGTTACCTGAATAACCCAGCAGTCAGCGCGACTTGTATCGTCTTCTAGTATGTGATTTGTGCAGTGCAAACACAGCTTGTTACGTAAGTTAGGCTATCAGTGAGTACTGAATTTCGAGTTGGTGGTTTCTATGCAGTGACCACACGCCCACATTGAGTTCAGTGCAAGGCATGTACCGCAACAAAATAAAATTACGAATTGCCTAGTTTATTTACCACGAGTTCGCCAAATACACTAGAACTAAGTTTATGCAGTCGAAGGAATTTTACTTCGCTTCCTAAGGTAATGTATTACTGTGGTGATTAGTAGTCCGTAAGAATCTTACGCGATGCTCGGGGGCGTGAAAACTACAGTGGTTAAAACCATACGTCCTGTTCTGGGGCATTATTTTTGCTAAAACTCCTCCGTACGTGCCGCACTCCTGTCTTAGCAACGTGTCACAAGCTCTCACAGAGTCAGTGCAGGCAATTGGTTGTTTGTATACGACTGCAGGTATACTATGTCTTGGGCTGAAGTTAGCGTCTTCTGTAGTAGGATTCCCTGTCCCTTGCATGAATATGAACGCTATAGTATCTGACAATTATTTGTTATCGCTATTCTTCAACCGGAATCTTTTTCGAAAAATCCTCACTCGTATGAGATACACGATCGATCCCTTCGTTGTTCTTGCTGTCTTAAATGCCATCCTTTTCCTTCTAGTAGAGAGGAACGACGTAGCTTTTCCACCATTACTTTTGGACTTGTTTATGATCGGTGGTGGAACGGTATATTATGCTTGTGTTGGTAACCCGTTTGTTTGCTTGGTATCTTGTCATAAACGCCTACAGCCTGCGGGCTGTTGATGTGTGACTATGTATACGCAGTGGAAAACAAAAAAAAATGCGAACTAAAAAGAGCGACAGTCTAGCTTCAGCTCTCGATAAAGTAAGCACAAGGTAGGAAAAATGAAAACGCTAGTTGCCTAATGAACGCACGAAATGACAAAGCGCAACCTATAGCCACACGAGGAAACAAGAAACTTGCGCAGGTCCGTGAAAAGCGCAGCTATCTATATTTAGCCTCCCCTCACTCTTGCGCGTACGGCGTCGCAGCTGCGATCGTCAAGGCGAGCGCCCGTAACAAGGCATAAACGCCTCCGATGTTCCGGCCGAGCAAACGCCTGCCGGCCCTCGCGCACCAGACGCGCGCGGCCACCGCTGGCTTTCGAGCGGCGTCGCAGCAGTGTGAACCGTTTCCGATTAGAGGCGGCCGTGTCGCCGCACCGACCGGGCTGCAAACTGGCGCGCGCGCGGGCAGCAGTTGGGCTTGTCGTTAGTCGGCCGAAGCGCGGCCGGCGAGCGAGGCGGCCTTTGTCCAGCTGCAGGCTAAACACGAGGTCCAGTCTGCAGCGCGGATTCATTAATTTCGCAGACCGACCGGGGGCAGGCCATAAATCAACGTTTGATAGCGTACAGTCGTTTATTTAACGAAGACGACGTGCATACGCGAAATAAAGGCCGGGGCCGTGAACTCAGGTACGCCGACGGCCCCGCGAGCGGGGGCCCCCGTGCGCTGATGGGCGTCGACGGCCATTATGGGCCGGCACACTGGAACAGCGTCTCATATATCTGAAGCAAGGAACCGCGCGCGCTCTGATATGGATATTGGCTCGTTCAGCGCGCCGCGTGATTTATAGCCGCGAAAATGATGCCTCGGCGCGAAATGCCCCACTGTGCTTCAGCGCTAACCACTTTCCACGAGAACTACACTTCTTCGCAGGGCGCCCAGAGAAGTGCGCGCGGCGTTTTGCAAGCCGCCCGCACGAGTGGACGACTAACAAAACGCGCTAAGCGGCGACGGCGCGAACTCGGTGCCAATCGTGGGCACACGGGGTTTCCCAGCGGCGCGGCCCGCGTGTCCATTTGGCTGATACACGCTTGATGAAGGAGATGAATCGACTGCGTCGCTCTTATTTCTTGCGCCGGCACTTCTTGAAGCGGCACTCCATTACCGCGTGCCGTTTTCGCCTCTTCAATAATACGCTGTTAATCGGGAGATCAGTGGACGGCCAATATCAAATTTGGTTATGGTAGTCGGGAAAGATTTCCTTGCAATTGGCCGTAGCTAGGTGTGTCGGCGAGAAGGGTTCCCGTTCATAATGAGTCGTTACCCTCGACCGCTTTCTACAGCGTAAGCTGTTAAGGGCTCATCCAGTAGCCGTTTCGGTTAGTGATGTTGTCTGCCGCCGCCGCCGCTGCCGGTGTCCGTCGGAACTATCGCCAAGAATGAGGAAAAAAAAAGAATTGGAGAACGCTTAATAAAGCTTCGCCTTTAAGAGTGGAACGCGATATCATTCAATGTTCCCTGACTGCTTCTAACTTTTCCGAGCAACTGCAGTTTATCTAAATGTAATGTTTACCGCAAAACGCTGGTGGCGAACACTATGCACGAAGGCGAGCGTTCTTGTAGAAACGCGGCTGCTATAGGTGGGCTGATACCGGAGGTTGTGCACAACCGCGCCAAAAAATGGCATCACTTTCAGGTTTTTGTCATTGTTTCGCACTTTTAATATTTAAGTTTGAGAATATTTAACGTAGAAGGCGTGCGCTGTCCGTGTTTTCTTTCATGACATTTGTCTGTGGGCTGTCATTCTCAAAATTTCGAGGAATAACTTTGTCAAGAATGTAAGACACGGTATGAACAACTTTAGTGATAGAATGTTGTGGCAGTGTAACCTGCAACTACCACATGTCATATAGCAAGGAATGTATATATATATATATATATATATATATATATATATGTATATATATATATATATATATATACATATATATATATATATATATATATATATATATATATATA